>NC_063332.1:141712285-141753921 GCF_021869965.1 Rhincodon typus | reverse complement strand
TCCACAGGGACCACTCTCTCCGTGACTCCCTTGTCCGCTCCACACTCCCCTCCAGCCCCACCACACCCGGCACTTTTCCCTGCAACCACAGGAAGTGCCCCCACACCTCCTCCCTCACCCCCATCCCAGGCCCCAAGAAGACTTTCCACATCAAGCAGATGTTCACCTGCACATCTGCTAATGTGGTATACTGCATCCGCTGTTCCCGTTGTGGCCTCCTCTACATCGGGGAAACCAAGCGGAGGCTTGGGGACCGCTTTGCAGAACACCTACGCTCGGTTCGCAATAAACAACTGCACCTCCCAGTCGGGAACCATTTCAACTCCCCCTCCCATTCCTCAGATGACATGTCCATCCTGGGCCTCCTGCAGTGCCACAACGATGCCACGCAAAGGTTGCAGGAACAGCAACTCATATTCCGCTTGGGAACCCTGCAACCCAATGGTATCAATGTGAATTTCACAAACTTCAAAATCTCCCCTCCCCCTACCGCATCCCAAAACCAGCCCAGCTCGTCCCCGCCTCCCTAACCTGTTCTTCCTCCCACCTATCCCCTCCTCCCACCTCAAGCCGCACCCCCATTTCCTACCTACTAACCTCATCCCGCCCCCTTGACCTGTCCGTCCTCCCTGGACTGACCTATCTCCTCCCTACCTCCCCACCTACACTCACCTTTACTGGCTCCATCCCCGCCTCTTTGACCTGTCTGTTTCCTCTCCACCTATCTTCTCCTCTATCCATCTTCTGTCCGCCTCCCCCTCTCCCTATTTATTTCAGAACCCCCTTCCTCTCCCCCAATTCTGATGAAGGGTCTAGGCCCGAAACGTCAGCCTTCCTGTTCCTATGATGCTGCTTGGCCTGCTGTGTTCATCCAGCTCTACACCTTGTTATCTCTAATTTTTCCCAGTTCTGTTGAGAAGTCATTCACCTGCAACGTTGGGCTTAATCTTCCCATGTAGGGAGGTGAATGCCTCAAGTTAGGTCTCTGCTGCTCTGTGGGACGCAGAGGGGCACATATGCATTGATTATGCAGGATATTTAAATTTCCGATGGCTTTTTTCACTCTGCTCAGACTGCTATTAATTCAATATCACAGTGAGATCAGATGACCAAAAACATAAAGACTTCAGTTGTTTACCTGTTTTTCTTTGTATGGGTTTACTTAAAACTCTTCACAGTAGGTACAAAGCCTGTTCAGCAACAGAACTCAAAATAAATCAGCTCGAGTGCCAAAGAGCAATTGCAACCATAACAATGCTCTCCTGCCGCCTATTCCCAACAGTGTTCAACCTTGTTCTGGTTCACCCTCCCCTCTCACTCACCCACCAATGCTCAAACCCTCCTAAAAATGTTTACCCTGACACTGACAATGTTCAAGACCCCCTCCCTCCACCTCCAGTGATCTTTGCACTTCCCTCCCAGCTCACTCTCCAGACAGTGCTCACCCTTACCTACACCCACTTCCTACCGACCTTCCAGAATCCATGCCTCCTGTCTGGCCAATGACATAACAGTCAGCACTGTTAATGAGCGCAGTGGATGAGGGAGCATTGTCAGGAAGGTGTGCATCATCAGCGGACTAAGGGGAGATCAGCACTGTCAGCGGCAGATGGAGGGGGTTGAGAATTGTCAGAGGCGGGGAGGGATTTGAGAGTTATTGGGGGAGAGGAAGGGTGAGCATAGTTGGGTCGGTGGGGGCAATAACTTGACTATTTCAAAGCAATCAGGTAGACTTTAAAAGGAAATTACAACTTCTTGATTCTCTTTGATAGCCATTCAAAGTTGATCAAAGTCCATTGGACAAAACACCAATGATGAAGTAGTAGTTGAGTTATGGTATATCTTTACTTGCCATGTATCACCAGAGGAACTTGACTCTGATAATGGCTCCCAATTCTATTTAGCTCTGTTATAAAATTTTATGGAACAAAATGGTATTATTTCCTGACAGCAAATGGAAATCCAAAAACATTTGGTGGTATAGTTAAAGAAGCTTTCAAGAAAAATGTGCTGCATGGGTGTTAAATTTCAAAATGAAAGAACGGCTGACTAATATTCTTTTGCATCAAAGAATGCTGTGCATATTACTACAAGCTATATGCTTTTTGAACATCTGATGAAAAGAACATATCTGAGTCTGATAAACGTAAAGTCCCCACAGCCCTGCTCTGTCCCATTCGAGATGGCTGGTGGTGAGTTTAACCTGAGGGTCAGCATACCTCAGGTTCAGAGGTGGGGTGTTCACGGTAACCTCAGCTGGTGCAAGAATCGAACCTGTGCTGTTGGCATCGCTCTGCATCTTCAGCCAACTGAACTAACTGATCCCTGGGTATTCCTCTTTGAAGGAGCTGTTCACACTCCCTGAGCAGAATCCCTGTCCTAGTTCTACCTCTGCCTTTGGTACCTATGAAAATCATATGTACCAATGGATCCTCCCCCTCCCACTACAGGCTTGTCTGCAGTGTAAAGCAGATGTCCTGAACTTTGGTATCTGGCAGGTAACACAGCCATCTGAACTCTTGCTTTCAACTGCACATTCTCCCCGTGTGTGTGTGGGTTTCCTCTGGGTGCTCCGGTTTCTTCCCACAATCCAAAGATGTGCAGGCTAGGTGGATTGGCCATGCTAAATTGCCCGTAGTGTTCAGGGATGTGTAATTAGGTGCGGTATAGGGCGATGGGTCTAGGTGGGATGCT
Organism: Rhincodon typus; assembly: GCF_021869965.1. Classification (NCBI taxonomy): domain Eukaryota; kingdom Metazoa; phylum Chordata; class Chondrichthyes; order Orectolobiformes; family Rhincodontidae; genus Rhincodon; species Rhincodon typus. Next base: position 141,751,227 of record NC_063332.1, on the reverse strand, counting down.
GTGAGGGTTGGTGTGGACTTGTTGGGCCAAAGGGCCTGTTTCCACACTGTAGGGATTCTATTCTAGAGAACTATATCGATACATTTGACCATGTGTCCCCTACTACTGCTACGTTCCTTGTTTGAATGGCTTTCTGTACTGTGGTCAGTTTGCTCATCTGGTGCTCTAGAACTAGCCACACCCTTCGTCACGGTGTTCCAGTGCAGCTAAAACACTGATGTCTATCTAGCAATATGGAAAATTACCAGATGTGGATCTACCCACAAAAAAACAGGACAAAATGTCCAAATCAATCTACTCTTTTTCATCAGCAAAGTGATGGAGTCACTGACAGTGTTAGGAAGCAGCATTCGGGTTTGTACATGATACAAAGATAGAAAGCTGTGAAGAGGATACAAAGAAATATAATACAGTTTAAGTGAGAAGGCAAAAAATTGAGTATGATGCAGTATAATGTGGGAAAATGTAAGATTGTGCACTTTGGCAGGAGGAACAGAAAAAGCACAATACTATTTAAATGGAGGATCTGCAGAATGGTGTGATAGAGAAGGATCTATGTGTCTCTAAATTACAAATGATGGCATGCATGTACAGCAATTAGAAACGCAAATGGAATGTTACCCTTCATTGCAAGGAGGATGGAGCATAAAAATAGGAAAGTCTTGCTCCAATTGTACAGTGCACTGGTGAGAATGCAATTCAAATATTATGTGCAATGTTGATTTCCTTACTTCAAAAGGGAAATAATTGCTTTGCAAGCAGTTCAGAGAAGGCTCACTAAGCTGATTCCTAGAATTAAGAAATTGTTTAATGAAGACAAGTTGAATGAGTTGGTTCAATACTTGTTGGACTTTAGAAGAATGAGTTGTGACCAAACCCCAAAGATTGATCAAGCCACAGCTCCATCAGTTTACTTCCTTAGTGATTACAGTTCTACCACCTTCCTTCTTCCTTCAATCTCCTGATTTAAATGCATTACAGGGATTATTTTGTATCATTTACAGTGAAGACAGAAGTAAAGTATTTATTCATTATACCTTCCATTTCTTTAGCATCTGCAATTAACTCCCTATCTAACCTTCTAGAGGGCAAATACTCATTTTACTTACTTTTGTATTGTTAGATACCTACAGAAACACTTGCTGCCTGTTTTATATTTCTAGCCAGTTTCCTCCCATGCTTTGATTTATTTCCCTAATTAACAGTGTATTCATTGTCTGCGATTTTATATACTGACCTGTCATCACCTTTGCATAATTACATGCTTTTCCCTTTGGCTCATGCTGTCCTTAACTGCCTTAGTTAACCACAGATGGTGGGTTCTGCTTTTTTTATAGTCTTTCTTTGTAGTAAGAATCTACTTGGTCTGAATATTCTGAAATATCCCTTTAAATGTTTGCCACTGCCTCCCTACTGATCCATCCCCTTGCTTAATATCCCAGTTCACTTCAGCTAGCTTAGCTTTCATGCCGACACATAGATAACTTTTAACAAATTTAAAATTAGTCTAAGACCCATTCTTTCAACCTGGAAATAAAATGCAATCATACTGTGGTCACTGTCTGTCTTTGCTCTGAGATCATTAATTAACATTGTCACTCTGATTCTATAGGCAGACAAGGCTGTGGGCCAAGTGCTATACAATGGAATCAAAATAGTTAGGTGTTTGTTTTCAACCACCACAGGTGCTATGTGCTGGGGAACCTTTTTCTGTACTGTAGATCTCAATGACCCTATCTACAATATTACTTAATACAAAATCTAGTATTGTCTGCTCTTTGATTGGTTCCAGAATGTGATCCTCTAAGCAACTATCTCAAAAGCATTTTATGAAATCCTTATCAAAACTATTGTTACCAATCTATTTCCTATTTATACATAGATAAATTCACCCATAATTATTGCCCTCCCTTTATCACAATCATTTGGTTTCCAGAAGCAAAACAGAGAAAAAATGGTGACACCTGTTCTATCAGATCTTCTGTAAAGCACTCAGGGTTTTTCCAGGGATTCACTTAGAAGATAACGTATTTATGTGCCAAACAAATATAGGAAATAGGAGAAGTGCACCTGCCTGTCCAAATTCATATTCATTCAGATTGTCAAGTGGATGCAGATCAGGAAATACACCTAGTAACTGTATCTCATACCATATTCTAACCAAGCTTAAAATGTGGGTTTCAGTGGTTGTGGACTCAGTGGACTAAACTTCTGCCGTCAGATTGAAGGTGGTACTTTCTTTTTCAGTACCATCTTTTGGCTTCTGCCTATTGAATCCAGTGATCATTTTTGAATAATAGCCATTGAGAGGACATAGTAGATTCATGTCGTGTGCACAATCAAGTGAAAAATGCACTTCAGATAACGAGAGGAAAGTGGAGGAAAACCATCTCTTCCAAGTTTTCATCGATACTAAAGAGACAAGTAAAAGCACCTACAGCCATTCGACTTGATGGAGATCTTCAAACACACCTGGTGGCAGGTATGTTATGCGATTGTTGTTCAAATACCTGTGAAGAAACATATATAAATCTAATGTGATGTTACTTACATCATTCAGTATTATTATTTTTACAACCTTTTGTTGTTCTCACCTATAGATGACGTAAATGTTTTGTTGCATGTACATCAATGGTCTATATTCACGTACCAACACCATGGCAACTAGGTGAGAATTTCTGACAAAACATACCCCTAATGCTACCATCCACCCCCAGGGTAATTCTCCTCATCACTAAGATTTCCAGATTATTACAATATACAGTAAGTTAACAAAGATCAGATTCCAAATAATTAGTCAATTCAGCTCGTGTTTCTTGGATAAGCAACTTAATTTCAAATAGCAAATAGCACGACAAGTTTGCTAACAAAGTACTGGAATCCAACGGGGAATTAAAATAACTAACTGGTATTCTTTGCTATGATCAATGATGTGGGCTTTTTCCACTTCAAATATGTTGATTACACAGTTACTGAAAATGTAGCTTTCAGAATCTCACATGCCAACTGCAGAGTACAGAATACACTTTAATCTCAATTGGAACGTGATTATGACAAGTGCTTCATTTAAAATAAATCATTCTCTCCAATCCATGACCAAACAACGGCACAATCCAACATCATAGCACCATCAAACTGTTAGATAGATTTTATCTAGGTGGGTCTAAAATGGCATGTACGGAGCAGTTCTTTTGCTAAATGAGCGAACATACTATGTATATTAACATAATAACATTCCCTCTCTAATTAGCAAAAGCTCTTATGGGTCTAAGAGACATGGGCAATGCCGAGGTGTGTGGTAGAGCTGGACATGAAGGCTGGTGAGACCCATCTCGATGTTGAGATAATCTTGTTCTATATGTTATGCTTTTCATAAGCAGCGTGGCAAGATTCGCATTGGGCTGTAGCAAAATGCCAATTGATGGGAATCTACGCTTATTAAGTTCCTTGTTAAAGCAATAATTCTCCTTATTAACCCATCTTTCACCAAGCAAGCTAGATGCCAGGAAAACTGGACCAGGAAACTAGAGGTTGTTGTACCTGGTGGATTCAGCTCACCACTTGCTTTGAATGACCTCCATACAGGACACTGGGCAACAACAGGAGAGGGCATGATCCATGGACACCAGTCATATGCACCATTCATCCATAAACACTGGCATCCAGCATCTGCCAATGCATCATGACCATCATGACATCTCTCTGATGGCAGCACAGATGTGCATTGCAGGGTGCATCGGTAACTACCACTGAAAGGCTGCAGCAGGAATACTTTGCAGGGACAGGCACCCATTTCATAGAATGGACCAGGTTGCACTTCAGGTCTGCTCACTTGGTCTCTTAGGGCTCATTCACTTAGTACCTACTTGCATGATTGCACCATTCATGCCTTGCTTTGCCGTGCTGTACCATGCCTGTCAGCACATTGTTGTTTCAACCAGTGCCAAAAGCTTTTACTACTGCTCTTTAGCACAGACTCTTAGACAGATTCCGTGCTATGTCTGTCAGTGTGGAATTGTCCTGAGTTGGGGGATCACTAACACCAACAGCATGTGCTAGTTTTCTGCATAACATACTGTATATTCATTCAACCAAATGGCCATATCATAATCTGGTGGGAAATATACCTCAGTCAAGGGGGATGCGCCATTGATCAAGGTGTCCCAGTAAAGTCAATTATAACCACAATCTGCACGCAATCCAGGGGCTTTGACACAGTCAGTTATCTGTTTGGAAAGCTGATGGTCAGGGGATCTGTCCCAGTACAATATGGGGCTGGGGGTTTCAGTAGTCAGAACCATACGGCCAACCCTAGCAGTTAGCAGAATTCTGTATTATTAGCCTGGGAGTTGCTAATATAGCAGTCAGGGGTCTGGGCAGTCACGTCTAAATGCTGTTCAAAGTCAATCAGAGGTCTGGGGTGATTACAGTCCTAGGTGTCCAGTGCTGTAATTTCCCACACACGGTTATTGCTGATCACAGTACTGGCGTCTGATTTAGAAGCTGTCAGTGTGCACGGGATTCCGAGGCCTGTGCAGCTGGTAAGAAAATTAGTGGGAATGCCATCTGTCCGCCAAATTTTCAGGTGGATTCAAGAGAGGGGGTGGTAAATGGCAGATGTGGTGAAGGAGTCAAGGTTGTGGAGGGAAAGCAGAGGCATTTGTAGGAGTGGAAGTAGAATTGGGAGCGTTCAGAAAAGAATTTGGGGGTATGGTAATCTATGGGGGGCGGGAGTGTGATTGATTCTGACCATCGCCATTGCCTCAATTGTGGCACGGTGGCTCAGTGGTTAGCACTGCTGCCTCACAGCGCCAGGGACCCAGGTTTGATTCCACCCTCAGGCGACTGTGTGAAGTTTGCACATTCTACCTGTGTCTGCATGGGTTTGCTTTGGGTGCTCTGGTTTGCTCCCACAGTCCAAAGGTATGCAGGCTAATTGGATTGGCCATGCTAAATTGCCCGTGGTGTTCAGCGATGTGTAGATTAGGTGGGTTATAGGGGGATGGGTCTGGGTGGGATGCTCTCAGTGTCAGTGTGGACTTGTTGGGCTGAAGGGTCTGTTTCCACGCTGTAGGGATTCTATGATCTATGATTAAAGAGGAGTGCAAAGGAGCAGGATAGGCATCATCAAGATGTAATGTTGGAATTCAAGGGACAAGGAGGATAATTATAAATCAATTTGGTAATGGTCCAGTGGTATTATCACTAATCTGTTAATCCAGAGATCCAGATAATGCATTGAGGTCCTGCGTTCAAATCCCACCAATCATTGAGAGTGGTAGACTGGTTGGCTCATTGATTCTACAAAGCGTATTTTCTGAAATGCACTGCCTGGGAGGGTAGTTGAGGCAGGAAACCTCACGACCTTTAAAAAGTACTTGGTTGAGCACTTGAAATGCTATAAAATTCAAGGCTATGGGCTAAGTACTGGGAAGTGGGACTTGTATAGATTTAGCATAGTTTAGTCAGTGTAGACCTGATGGACCGAAGAGACTCTTCTGCACTGTATAATTCTAAGTTCAATGTGGCGGGTCTCCACTTGGAGCAATGGTGGAAGTGGGCTGTCAGGGTAATGTGGTAATTTTGTGCTGCAATGATGGATTTTGGGTATTGTAAAATATGGGGTTATGAGCTATACGCCAATCTGTACTGGGCAGTTAGTAGGCTCCAGAGAGAACTGAAGAACAGGTGAACTTGTCATTTGCTGTAAGCTAACAGTAAAGTCTTATTCCATACCTGTGCACTCTGTAAAAACTCAATACAAGTCAGAACCAGCCCATGAATATGACTGAAGAATCACTACTATGACTCATCTCTTAAAGGGACATGGTCCCAACATAACATAACCCAACTACAATATACACAATGTATTAGTGGCTAAACTGCTAAATATGAAAATGTCATTAAAGCCTTCAATTGATACTTCAGGGCTCAAACATTTGTGACAAAAATTGGGCATGGGCACCAAAGATTCTGCAGGTGATTTCTGGTGTACAGATATTATGGTTAAAGGCAACAAACCTCATTTTAACTTGGATACAAGAGCCAGGTGCATCTATTCTTTCAAATGCTAAACCACGGTTGAAGCTTGAGTTTCTCGATCTGTCATCCATTCAAATTCAGGGTACAGGAGGAATTCTAATCAGAGCATAAGGACGGATGCATGTCTTGATACAATGGGAGACAAATCATTAATACTTTGTATGTTACTAATTCTAATTATCACTGTTCTCCATTAAGTATAGTAAGATCATTTTTGTGATCGTTCTTTAGAGCAGCATGTTCTGGAGCTGAACCAAGAACAGGCTATACCAGATATGGTATTCTGTAATGTGTCAGGATTAATTAATAATCTCAGACTAAGGATATTAAGAAAAGCATCATACTTAAGGAAAAAGAACATGATTGCATGAATATCAGTGGCTGATCAGAACATTAGTAACAAAGAAACATAGAAACATAGGAAGTAGAAGCAATAGACCATTCAGCCCCTCAAGGTTGCTCCTCCATTCAATACGATCTGGTCTGATCATCCACATTAGTACCCTCTTCTCGCTTTCTCCTTATATCTTTTGATTCCTTTTCTTTAAGGACTGTACTTAACTTATTTTGAAAACATTCAAAGTTTTGGCCTCAACTACTTTCTGTGGCAGAGAATTCATCAGCTCATAACTCTCTGGATGAAGAAATTTCTCCTCATCTCAGGTCTAAATGGACTACCCAAGATCGTTAGACTGTGACCCCTGTTTCTGGACTTCCTGGTCATCAGGAACATCCTTCCTGCATTTACCCTGTCTAGTCTTGTTAGAATTTTATAGGTTTTGATAAGGTCCCCATTCATTCTTCTAAACTCCAGTGAATATTGTTGTATTGGATCCAGTCTCTCTTCATACATTAGACCTGCCATCCCAGGAATCAGTCTGGTAAAACTTTGTTGCACTTCCTCTGTAGTCAGAACATCCTTCCTCAGATAAGGAGCCCAAAACTGTACACAATACTCCTCGTGTGGTCTCACCAAGGTCATTTACAAATACAGCAAGACATCCCTACTCCTGTACTTGAACCTTCATGTTATCAAGGCTAACATGCCATTTGCCTTCTTCACTGCCTGCTGCACCTGCATGCTTATTTTCAGCAACTGTTGTATAAGGACATCCCTCTTTATCAATCTGTCACCCTTCAGACAGTAATCTGCCTTCCTGTTTTTGCTACCAAAGTGGATAACCTCATATTTATACACATTATACCCATTATACTTTATACATGCATTTGCCCACTCACTCACTTAACTTGTCCAAATCACACGGAAGGATCTCTGCATCCTCCTCGCAGCTTTGTGTCACCTGCAAATTTGGCCAAATACATTTCATTCCATCATCTAAATCACTAATATATATTGTGTATAGCTGGGGTCCGAGCCCTCATCTCTGCAGTACCCTACTAGGCTGTCACTTAGAAAATGACCATACTTTATTCCTACTTCCCTGTCCTTCAACCAGTTTTCAATCCATGTCAGTACACTATCCCCAGTGCCATGCTCAAATATCTGGCAAATGAAATATAATGTGCAAAAATGTGCAATTGTTAACTTTGTCAGGAAGAATGAAAAGGCAGAGTATTACTAAACGGAGATTGACTACAGAATTCTGAGGTGCAGAGGAACCTAGCTGTTCTGGTGTATAGAGTCACAGAGTCATATAGCACGGTAAGAGACCCTTCGGTCCAACCAGTCCATGCCAAACATAATCCCAAACTAAGCTAGTCCCACCTGCCTGCTCCTGGCCCATATCCCTCCAAACCATTCCTATTCATTTATCTATCCAAATGTCTTTTAAATATTGTAATTGTAACCACATCCACCACTTCCACTTCCACGCCTCTTGTAAAAAATTTGCCTGTCATGTCTATTTCAAATCTCTCTCCTCTCACCTTAAAAATGTGCCACCTAGACTTGAAATCCCCGATCATAGAAAAAAGACAGCCACCATTAACTCTATCTAGACCCGTAATTATTTCATAAACAGAATTCTGTTACGTCGCCTCTCAACGTTCCATGCTCTAGTGAAAAAAGTCCCAGCCTATCCAGCCTTTCTTTATGACTCAAACCTTCCACATCCAGCAACATCCTGGTGAACCTCTTCTGAACCCTCTCCAGCTTGATAATACCCTTCCTATAACTGGATGACCAGAACTGGACACAGTATTCCAGAAGAGGCCTCACCAATGTCCCGTACAACCTCAACATGCCTTCCCAACTCCTATACTCAAAAGGACTGAGTAATGAAGGCAAGCGTGCCAAATGCCTTCTTAACCACCCTGTCGATATGTGATGCAAACTTTGAAGACTTATGTACTTGAACCCTTAGTCCCTCTGTTCTACAATGCTACCCAAGGCCCTACCATTAAATGTATAAGCTCTACCCTTGTTTATTGTACCAGAATGCAATACCTCACATTTATCCAGATTGAACTTCATCTTCCATTTCTCAGTCCATTGACCCATTTAATCAAGATCCCTTTGTAATCTTAGAAAACCTTTTTCACTGTCTACTATGCCACCAATTTTGATATCATCCACAAACTTATTAACCATCCTTCCATATTCTCAATCCAAGTCATTTATATAAATGACAAACAAAAAAGGACCTAGAACCAATCCCCATGGAACACCACTGGTGACAGGCCTCCAGTCTATAAAGCAAACCTGCACCACCACTCTGTCTCCTGCCATTAAGCCAATTATGTGCCCAATTGGCAAGCTCATCTTGAATCCCAGCGACCTAACTTTACTGATTAGTCTATCATGTGGAACCTTGCCACAGGTACCAGGCTGGACCTGGAGGAGAACTAGACGAAGCAGTTCACCTGGGAACAAGATCAAATTACACACGGGAAGGTGAGTACACGGATGTGGGTGGCTGGGATTGCTGAAGGACATACTATACAGAGTAGATGGAGTCACTTTCATGTAGAATTCTCTTCATCTGAACTAGTTAACTTATTAGGACCCATTGAGAAAAGCTTGTTTAGGTTACAACCCAAAAGTGGCCAATCAGCCAACCAGACTCTGGTGTTAATTCTTCATGTGAACAATATCCAAATCTCATGTACCTGCCCTTTGCTCACCTATCTCACTTTCTCCAATCACTAACTCAAATGAATTCCACAGCTTCACAACCCTCAAAGGGACCCTTTAGAACTAAGATGAGGAGGAATTTCATCAGTTAGACAGTGTTGAATCTGAGGAACTCATTGTCACAGGAGGCAGGAGAGGCTAAGTCATTGAGTGTCTTTAAGACAAAGATAGATAGGTTCTTGGTAAGGAGATCAAGGGTTCCAAGGAGAAGGTAGGAGAATGGCTTTGAGAAACATATCAGCCATGATCAAATGGCGGCGCAGACTTGATGGGCCAGATAGCCTAACTTTGCTCCTAACAATATGGGTGAACTGTACACAGACCTCAACATATTGTAAATACATGAATCCTGCCTCTCAGCAGAGATATTGCAGGTCATCAACATTTTCATTGCACCAGTCATTTTGTATTTCTCTTAAAAGCTCATAGAACATTTGTTTATATAAGGCTATGCTAAATTGCCCATAGTGTTCAGGGATGAGTAGATTAGGTGGGTTATAGGGGGATGGGTCTGGGTAGGATGCTCTGAGGGTTGGTGTGGACTTGTTGGGCTGAAAGGCCTGTTTCCACACTGTAGGGATACTAGGAAATTAGCTTGGTTGTTGACTGCGGGACTGCTAGAGGGCTTTTTGTCTGAGATGATGGGAGATGCTTTCAACATTCTCATCAAACCAGTCTTGATGCTTGAAATTGCAGCATTCCAGGACATCTCCAAAGTCTTGAAGATTTGACTATGGAGCTGTCTCCACTCATCTTATAAGTCACTTGAGGAAGAAAGATGAAGATATGGGGTGGTATCATGTTGTGTGGCAAGTTGTCTAAGCTTCTGAAGAGTTTGACATCCAGCTTTGACCGTGCTTGACATGGTGATTTTCAATGATTTGGCTGCCTCTTTGTCACTTTTTAATCCTTGTCTGAGTAGCACAAAGTCAAGGCTATGTGCAGATAAAGGATTATAACCACCTGTGCATCTGTAACAATCACGTCTTCACTTCTCAATGACAAAGAACTTGGTTACATGTCTGTGGGTCACACTTTACGGTTAAATGAAGGAATTTGATTATATTGGAGTAAAGCTTCATGGTGCTGCCCCCATTCTCTTGGCTGAAGAAGTGAGGAGGATCCAAGACATCAAGGTAACCTGATAGTTGTAGTGAAGACAAGTACAATATGTTTCTCTGTGTTTGCCTTTTGCCCAAGTCTAAATTTCACTACCATTGCGTACCTTGAAAATATCAAATAGCAGTATTTGCAGGTGTTACCCACAATGAATTTGGTTTTGCCCTTCAAAACTCTATCTCTTTACTGTGGGGTGAAAGTATAAAACTTGCTGTTAACAATATTCATTACTTATCCATTATTGTTGTGCATTTGGTAAGTATGGTGGACTGAGTCTGATCATGTGATAATGATGATGTCATCAGCCATTTTGGGAGGGAAACAGCTTAGTCTAACCTTGCTGCCTGTAGAGTGAACATCTCCTTTATAAAACACCTACTGTTTATTGCTTCAGCCTCCCGATCCTTCTTGGAACTTAATAATTATCATTCTTTTTTTCTAGTCAATTCCAGCCAAATTCTATTATAGATCTATAGAAAAATAATATTTACTGTCCCAATAAGTACAGTACTCTATCACATGCATTAAAGATAGGTAATGAGCAAATAGTCAATTCTTGTTAACTTAGTAAAACACTCCTTATTACCAGTCAAAGCATCAATGTAAGTATTGTGGCACGAAGGATAAATTGGCAGATTGTTCCTGATGATATTTTTCCATTAGAGTACAATTACAAATGTTTTAACAAATAAAGTAGGAAATAACTGTGATCAGTGTAGTGATTGTAACGAGGTCAGCCCAATGGATCTCATAGAATATGAGCTCTCTGATTGGGGGGATTAATCTGATCCAAGCAGGGAGCCCTGGCTGACATAAAAGGGTTGAATGTCAGGGATCCTGACACTCTAGTGCTTCACTCAGTAAGAGGTAGTGCTATAGTCAAAGGTATGTATTTGTAAATAAAGGGTGATTGGTGATGGGTTGCAGGCACCTGAAGAATTATCTCAATCAGCATTATTGCACAAATGTACATCAGTGCACTCTCATACTATATGCCCCTTTGTGTTACTTTAAGACAGTACTGTATCTTTTATAAAAGCAAACTAGTTTGGATGCTGTGTAATAAAAACAGGAAGTACTGGAGATACTCAGTAGGTCTGGGGAGAGAGAAATAGAAATCACATCTTGAGTTAAATGCAACTCTTCTTCAATGGTTGACTTATGAGCATGTCTCAATTTATTCATCTAAATATTTTGTGCCTCCCTTTAAAATTTTATTATAATAGGAACATCAGAAGTGCCATGGGCCTGCTAATGTCTCTCTTCTGCAAATTAGGTGCAGCAATAACTGAGCACCTCTTCAGGATTAAATGGCAGTCATGATAAGTGCAGTTCTACTAAGGACCAGGGAGAAGTGCTCTTTCGTTCCCTATTCCCTGTGTCCCCATACACAAAATTTTGTCAACAATAGTAAACAGCCAATCAATATTAATCTTTTGCCTCATGGATCAATTAACATATTTTCAATTGCTCTGCATATTGCAGAGAATTGGCAATTGTATTTTATTTGATACTTTAAAGACTAGTACAAAATTTACATACAGTAAGGATGTCTTGAATTAGTGAGACAGAATATGCAGCACATATAAATGGATATTAGTTATATTTTTCAGCCCCTTAATTCAGTATTTAAAGTATTAAAATAATTCCAGAGTATGAATCAACTGTTGCAACATGCTTTGTGTATGAAGGTCAATGCAGTACAATGGAGTCTCTCAAGATAATGATGGTAATGGTTTATTATTTGCAAACTATTAACTGTAGTGATACCTCACAGGTTAACTTAAATCTGTAGCTCATAGGCTAACATATATGTAATAATCAAAAATTAGAACATTACTCAATGCAGGATCAGTGGTATTCATTTAAATTCCTATTTTGCTGAGAGGAAAATAATCTGTTCAAATTTCTTTGCAGTAAGACTGAAAAATTATGAAGTGGATAAAGCATGGGAAAAGAGTTAAAGGCTTGGATACCCTTTCATTTGTCATAGCCTGAGAAAAACAACTGGCCACAGAGACTGTATGGCTTAATTAACCCAACAATTATGCTAATACAATGTCTGCTGGTGACTTCTGGCTTTGGTTGGTCAAATCTGGTAAACAGTGGATCTTCTGCCACAATTATGTTAGATGATCAGGAGAATCCCTGCGGAATTTCAGGTTCTTAATCTAGATGAAGGAATTTGATGTCAATGATACTCACAGTTTAGTTAGATTATGCAGTCCTTTAAAAGCTCGTTCAGAAATTGTTGTAATTTCATTGTTTCTAAGGCTTCTAAAAGAAAATGCAATGTCATTAATTTGAAATGTCAAATTAACAAATGGAGCTGCAACCAAAATAATAAGAATTAGATGACTTGTGATTTGAAATAGATGCCACCCCTAATAGCTGTAGGTCTAAAACAATGAGAGCTCCATTAAATCAAGTATATTTGTAGATTCATTCAACAATACATTCATTTTGCAATGTAATATGTATTTTTCTTTCTTCCTTTACATTACCCCATTGCTCTCCATAGAGATAAGCATCTTGCCATTTGGTCAGTTGCTAGCAAATGCAGAACTTGAAGTCAGATTGACTATTTCTGGTTTCCTTCCTCTGGGCCTATTGAAGAATGTAGCATTGGTTTTATTCTTCCCTTTCATAGGGTGGCTGAGGCGAAGAATTCTTTGGAAAATTCAAGAGTTAACCTCCTTTTACATAAAGCAGCACTTTATTGGTGATCCCTGTACACCAATATGCTCAAAGCATTTGAATTGCTTTCAGCAACAAGTTGATGACAATAATGTATCTGGATCCTTTGATGTTTTGCCAAGTCTTCTAATCTATATCAACAGAACTTTCAGAGATTGAAACAATTTGGTTAAAAATTTAATAGGTTAAAATATTAATCACACCTGAATTATTCAAATTTATAGCTGATTTCAATTAAATGCCATGTAGCCAACCACTTCTCATTCAATCCTACTTGCAAATCTACAGTGAAAACAGCAACAATTTGCACTTAACCAGCCCCTTGAGGTTTGCTAATAGATTGGACTGATTCCTGGAGAATGTCACATGACATTTGATACAGTCTACAAATATTATTGTATTTATTTAATGACTTGATATTGAATTATAAATAACTTGTGTGAAAATTCAAAGCTACACAGTTTAGCACTGATCACCTACCGTGCTAGATTATACAAGATGATAACTGCCAAATAAATTATTGCTTGAACCCTGATAAAAAACAGAGCACTAAACAGCTTTATTTAGAATCATTGTAACAGTGAACAACATCTGCTCTGAAGAGACTTTAATTGACTTCATACTCTTCCAAGTATCAAAAATGTCACCAAAGAGCAAATCATTAATCTTTCTGACCTATGACTTCAGAAATTTTCATAATAAGGAAAGAAATGCAAACTTTGGATTTTCTAATCTTAATTGAGCAATTCATAAAACTGAAGCAAAAGCAAAATATTGCAGATCTGAAATAAGAATACAAAAGAGCTGGCAAAACTCAGCATATCTGGAAGCATCTGTTGAGTTATGTCTCACAGTTAGAATGCAATATTCCTTTAACGGACATGCTCATAGTATCATTACCATGTTATGTCATGTGACCTGATGGTATAAACGTCTGTTTCCATCTTACTGAATCTTCTTGTAGCTGAGGGAAGTGCAGCAGAGTTTACCTCCAAAATGTATAGCTTGAGCTCAGACATGCAAGTGCCCATGATTGTAATATATTTGCAGAAAGCAGGAGTCCTATTGAAACTCTGTGGAATCCTTTCGTTCTGTGTTACCCACGTCTGTTTATTTGTTATTGGAGCTACCATAAGTATCACTTCATGAGGCATGAATACTCTGAAGCTAAAATGCCCTTCATTGTACCTACAGAAGATCGGGAGGGTAGAACAGATCAGGGTCAACAATGATGGCTGTTTATAAAGAAATCAGTCACAGATCATGTTGATCACGTTAGCATGTGTGGAGAGGAACATTAATGTTTCAAGTTGGTGACCTGTGATATTATGGACTCCAGAATCATAGAATCCCCACAATGTGGAAACAGGCCCTTCGGCCCACCAAGTCCACACTGGGTATTGATGCCTCATGAAGTGATACTTATGGTAGCTCCAATAACAAAAGAACAAGACGTGGGTAACACAGACAAAAGGATTCCACAGAGCATCCCACCCAATCTACACATCCCGGGAACACTATGGGCAATTTAGCATAGCCAATCCACCTAGCCTGCGCATCTTTGGACCGTGGACCGAGGAAACCGGAGCACACCCATGTAGACATGGGGAGAATGTGCAAACTCCACAGACAGCCTCCTGAGGGTGGAATTGAACCCAGGTCCCTGGTGCTGTGAGGCAGCAGTGCTAAGCACTGTGCTACCCTGTAACTGTTGATAGAGTGAATGAATCAACAAAGATAAACTTACAAACGAAATAAGCAGCAATAGCTGTCTGGAATGAGCTGTTAAGGGAGAAAGACAAACTGTTACGTAGAGATTGAGAGCAATTAGCCATGTCTGGGAAAATAAGGAGTTGACGCTACATAATCAAAACTGCTTGACATCTGCTTTATAATTGGATGCCTCATGCCACAAGGATAAATGACTGCCCTGCTAAAGAGTTAAAGACCGGTTTTTATTTTGAACAGACAGTTAAGGCCAAATGTAACAAGGAACCAAGAATTTATTTCCAACAAGGAAGCAAGCCGGAGTCCCATGGACCCAAGTGAGTAATCAATATGTTGGATAAAAGGACCCTAAAGAATCATCAATAATATCGCATCACAGACCTGAAGGATGAAAGACGTTTAAGAATCGAACACTACAACTCCCTGTTTAGCAGAACTCCGGAAAACAGCTTTGCATAAGGATTGAACCCTGGACACACCCACAGACAGACATTATTGGTTGGAATCAAGGCTAAATTCTACCATTAATCGGGTAATAGCTAAGTTGAGTTGCGAGGCTTACTTGAGGGGTCTTATTTTTGTTGTTACATGCTATAAAGTTTAAATTATTGTTTCAGTACTTGATCGTCTGTGAGATTTCTCAATAAGTAGCAGAATTAAAGGTAACTTGTGATGATTTATCCACAACAGACCTTTCATCAGAACTGAGGAGACATAAAAATATAAGATGCTGTAAGCCAGTAGGAAGGCTGGGGCTAGGGAGAGGCAGGAAAAACGAATGGGAAGATGTGTGATATGGTAGAAGCTGGGGAGACTAAATAGCAAAATATTTCATAATGCAGTAGCCAAAGACAGTAGAAATGGATACAGTAAAGAAACAAAATTTGTGTCCAGTGACTCATAAGTTGCTTCATAAAAACCTACAGAGTGCAACATGAAGGGAGAAAAGAAACATAATGAAAAACAACCAACCAAACAACAGGGAAGGAAAAAAGCAAAGGGAACAAAAATGGAATCTGAAGATATGACAAAGCTGTCAAACTCAATGTTGAGTCCAGAGGCTGTAGAATGGGAAGGTCCTGCTACTTGAGTTTTGAGATTCACTGGAACACTGCAGCAGGCCATGGACAGAAAATTAGAATGGGAGCAAAGTGGAGAATTAAGATGACAAGCAACTGGAAGCTCGGGGTAATGCTTGAGGACAGAGTGGAGGTATTTCATGAAGCAATCTGCCCAGCATGGAGGAGATTACATTGTGAGCAAAGAAGATACATTACTAAATTGAAAGAAATACAAAAAAATTAGTGATTCACCTGAGAGGAGTCTGTGGGGCCTTGGGCAGTTAGAAAGGACATGTGAGGTAACTTCCATATCTGATTTTAGAGGTGCTGTGAGAAGACAGCAACTGTTACGACTGACTGAGGAGTGGTCCAGAGTGTTATGGAGAAAATGTTGCTATGGAATGCTGAAAGGGGAGGAGATGTCTTTTGTGGTTACACCATGCCAGAGCTTGTCGATGTGGCAGAGGATGATTAATTGAATATGGAATCTGATGGAGTGGAGAAGAGGAATCCTATCATAGATCCGAGAGGGAGGAGAATGAGTGAAAACAAAGGTGTGTGAAGTGGATCAAGCCCAATAAACCATGCTAGGTGGGAATCTTCAGTTTAGGATAAAGGAAGATGTCAGAAGCCCTGGTGTCGAAGGTTGCAACAGAGGTGGAGAAACTGGGAGCATGGAATGGAGTCTTTACAGGAAGCATGGAAAATGTAGTCGTAGTGGCTATGAGAGTAAATGAGTCTGAAGTGAACAACATTCAACTCCACTCAGCTCCTACAAAGAAAAGGAATAGCAATCAGTACCCAAATGTGTCCCAACTATCCTGGCCTTTTTGTAGAATATGTGGAAACTCCATTATTTCAGCTCTACTCAGGCCCCCTCAACATTTTTCTTGTATCTTGATGACCATGTCAGTATCCTCTTCTGCTCCTGCCATGAACTGTAAAAATTCATTGACTTTGGTTCTGATTTCCACCTTTCGCCTGATCCACCTCTTCCTTTACCTGACTTCTCTGTCTCTGTTTCTGGAGATGGTCTATTCACCATCACTGATATCCGTAGAGCTTTGAGTGACCTATTTAAGTTTAACGTTAGAGAAGGAGTTAAAGAGTGTGTCCATTTTGAGATGGTCTCACAGCCGGCTATTGTCCTCAGCAGTACCCCATGGGGCTGCTGTCAGTCCAGTGTGATGGGGCCACTACAGCTTGGAAACATGGCAGTCCTCCTTAATTGGAGAGTGAATGGAGAGGTAGCCTCTTAATTGACCGCCTCTTTTAAGACTCCCCCTGTCTGTGAACCTGTGCAGTGTTGGAATCTGGAAATTAACCTGATCCTGATCCTAAATTGTAAACAATTTCGTTAAGATTTTGCCCAATGCTACAGAGAAGGAAGGAGGACTTTTGGGATCAGGCGGTTTTTGACTAGAAACCCAGGTTGGGCTAGAATAAGATGCTAATAGTCTTGTTCAGTTTGAGACATCAGCTGGGGAAGGAGATGGAACCAGTGAGTATGAAGTTTGGTGTGGTGTGGTATTGGTGGGGAGATGATAGTTTCAATTTTCCTAATGTGAAACTGGACAAAATTTTAGCTCATGAAAGTTTGAATTTCAAAGATAGAGGTACTTGAGTGTGGAAGAGAAGGAGAACTGGAATTTAAAAGTATACATGTGGTGCCAGCCACAAGCCTATGCCAAGGGCCAGCGTGTAGACCAAGAAAAGAAAAGCACTATACTGTTACTGGGTCAAAATCGTGGAACTCCCTTCCTAACAGAACTGTAAGTGTCCCTACACCTGAAAGACTGTAGCAACTGAAGTTGGCAGCTCATTTCCAACTTCTCCAGGGCATTTATGGATGGGCAATAAATGCTGTCCTAGGGTTAGCAGAAAGCAGCAAGGGAGCCAACAAAAGGGAAGAACATACTTCATTGTCACTAATCTGCCTGCTGCTGACACATATGTCCATGACAGCATTGGTAACTATCACACAGTCCTTGGGGAGATAAAATCCTGTCTTCATAGTGAGAATACCCTCCATTGTGTTGTGTAATACTACCCTAGTGCTAAATGGAACAAATTTTAAAGAGATCTAGCAACACAGGACTGGGTATCCACAAGGCGCTGAGGGCCCATAGCAGCAGCTGAACTGTACTCCACTATAATTAGGAACCCTCATGATCTAGCATATCCCCATACTATGATTACCATTAGCCAAGAGATCAACAAAGAGTGCTGAAGGGCATGCCAGGCACAGCAACAGGCATACCTAAAATTCAGGTGAAGCTACAAAATAGGACTACTTGCAACCCAAACAACATAAAAAGTAAATGATAGACAGACAGAGTCAATCCACAGGCAATGGCTCAGGTCTGAGCTCTGCAGTCCTTCACTCAAGAAAGGGACTCCATTAGCCATGACCCTAACCAAAACTCTAACTCATCTCAGTGATAAGGAAGCCCAGCACATCAGATCAAAAGATAAGGCTGAAATTTTTGCAACAATCCTCAGCCAGATGTTCCCAGTAGATGATCCATCACGGTCTCCTCCAGATCTTCAAGGATATTGCTATGCTTCGAGTCAAGTTGTTTCAGTACAGTCCTATTGGTAGCTACCTGACAAGGTGGAAAATTGCCCATATATGTTCTATATACAAAAAGTAAAACAAATCCAACCTGGCCAATTACTGGCCCATCAGTCTACTCTCAATCAACAGTAAAGTGATGGAAGGTGTCACAAACTGAGCTATCAAGCAGCGACTGTTCAGCAATAACTGTTCACTGAAACATAGCTTGGATTCCACTAGGGCAACTCAGCTCCTGACCTAATTAAAACATTGGTCCAAAAAATGACAAAACAGCCGAAGTCCAGAGATGAGGTGAGAGTGTCTGCTCTTTATATTAAGGCTGCATTTAATCAAGTGTGGTAGCAAGGAGTCCTAGCAAAACTGGATTAAATGGGAAACAGGGAGAAAACTCTCTGCTAGTTGGAATCATACCTGGCACAAAGGAAAATGATTGTGGCGGTTGGAGGTCAGTTATTTCAGCTTCAGGATATCTCTGCAGGAGTTCTTCAATGCAGTGTCCTTGGTTCAACCATCTTCAGCTGTTTCATCCACGATCTTCCCTCGAGACGTTCACTGATGACAGTCCAATTTTCAGCACCATTCATGACTTCTTGGATACTGAAGTGGTCCATGCCCAAATGCAACAAGACCTGGACAATGCTCATATTTGGGCTGATATGTGGAAAGAAACATTTGTACCAAACAAGTGCTAGGTAATGGCCATCTCCAATAATACAGAATCTGACCAATGTACCTTCACACTCAATGGCATTACCGTCACTGAATTCCCCACCATCAACAGCCTGGCGGTATCCTTTGACCAGAAACTGAATTGGACTAGCCATATAAATGCAGTTGCTAAAAGAGCAGATCACAGGCTAGGAATCTTACAATGAGTAATTCACCTCCTGATTCCCTAAAGCCTGTCCACCATCTATAAGGTACAAGCCAGGATTGTGATGGAATACTCCCCACTTTCCTGGATGGATGCAGCTCCAACAATGCTCAAGAAGCTTAACACCATCCACGACAAAACAGCCTGATCTATTGGCACCACATTCATAAATATCCACTCCTGAAACTCAGTATCAGCACTGTGTATCATCTACAAGATACACCGTAAGAATTCACCAATGCTCCTTAGGCACCACCTCCCAAACCCACAACCACTTCCATCTAGAAGGACAAGAACAGCAGGTTCATGGGAAGATAGTTACCTGCAAGCTCCCCTCCAAGGCACTCACCATCCTGACTTGGAACTATATCACTGTTCTTTCACTGTCATTAGGTAAAAATCCTGGAATTCCCTCCTTAACGGTATTGTGGGTCTACCTACAGCAAATGGATTGCAGCGGTTCAAGAAGGCAGTTCACCACGAGCTTATCAGGGGCATCTTGGGGTGGACAATAAATGCTGGCCCAGCTTCATCCCCTGAGTGAATGAATTTTAAAAAAAGAATCTCTCATTGCACTGTCTTGTTCAATGTGTTAAGTTGATACAAATTTTAACAGATCTGTTCAGTTTAGGAACTAGTACTGTGGCATGGTGGCTCAGTGGTTAGCACTACTACCTCACAGTGGCAGGTACTTGGGTTCAATTCCACCCTCGGGTGACCGTCTGTGTGGAGTTTGCAAATTCTCCCAGTGTCTGCGTGGATTTCCTCCAGGTGCTTTGGTTTCCTCCCACAGTCCAAAGATGTGCAGAGTAGGTGGATTGGCCATGCTAAATTGCCTGCAGTGTTTAGGGGGATGGGTCTGGGTGGGATGCTCCAAGGGTCAGTGTGGACTTGTCATGCCGAAGGGCCTGTTTCCACACTGTAGGGATTCTATGTCACTTGTTGCTTTTGGTTCTGCACCCTCTAGGATCTCAGCATGTATGTGGGCTCTATATTATACAGAAGATTTTTTTGGTGGGTTAGAGCAGAACTCATTGGGAACCTGAATCAAACAATGTCCTCTACTTACTATGATCTTCCCTCCTTCAATTTTGTAGTACTATCATCTGAAGGTACTACATTATGCTGGGATTGGTTCAATTGTGTAACATGCAATATTATATCATGGATGTTAACCTGTTTATTTGAATAGTGTACTGTGATATTTCGGAAGTATTTGTTTGTTGCTAATATAGTTGGTGTAATTTAATGATGGAATTGTGAGTAGATTATTCATCTGAGCTCTATAGTATGATAGGGGCCCATTCTGGTGTCACTTTAAAATGTTCACAAAAGTCCACTTTCAACATAGGCCACTAGATAGCAGTCAAGGACAAGGACCTCACTGATTTTGCCTGTCTCCAACATTTCCACAATCAGTTCCACACTGGGCTGTGCATTTAAGACAGAGGTTTTACTGAAAGTTAATGCTTATTCTACTATCAATCCATTGACAACTTTTACCAATGCTGAACAGAAACATTGGAAAGATTTTATTTAAATTTGCTGCCATTTGAGGTCTTATTCCACCACTGTTGCAATTTTGCAGACTGAGGGGGAAGATGGAAGGAATGGGTCAGCTCAGCAGCTTTTATTGTACATGCTAAAGCCCTACAGAGCTGCTGGCTGATTGAGGTCAGGACTTTCTGATCCTTAGGAGCAAAAATTCCACTCTCTCTTTACTAAGGTTATTCCAGCATATTATTACTACAAGCATCCAAACTCAGTGAAATGCCAACAGAATTCTAGCATGGTGGGATGGGGTTTGGTTGGGGGAGGGGGTGTTGGAGGGGAGGTGATAAAATGCATTGCAATGTACTTGCAGCTGCTGTAACTTCATCAACAGGAATTCTGAGAAAATTAAGGACAAGGCAAATTATGGATGGATTTTGAGTGATTTAAGTGTATTATTTTGAATTAATTATTGGATTTCACTCAGTTTTCAAATGTTCAATTGGAGAAGGAATAGATCCATGCATAACCATAGAAACGTTCCTGTAACAACCTCGCTACCTGGTGGAAGTGAAGTCGTAAACTTGCCGTTATTACAGAGTAAAACTGGCAGCAGTTTCTGCATCTGAAGGTATTGATGCATGCAGAAATCTGCAAGTTATTCTCAGAACTACGCTGTTCCTTCACAGATTGCTCTGTTGTAGTCTCTGCCACTGGAGTTGCCACAGAAATCACACTAAGGCTTTACCTTTGGGTAATTATCTATTAGTCTCACATTAAAGGCAGATAAAGGAGGTCGGGCATACGTAATCAAGTATAAGTTTCTAATAGTATACTAAGTACTAATTATAGTTGAACAGTGTCCTGCTTGGAAAAAAACTAAGTTTACAAATTTGGGGCTACTTTCTCTCAGAAGAAAATTAATGGTGGCGATTAAAAAGTTTTTTTCAAAGTTTTCATTTATGTCACTTCCTTAATTCCATGCATGTGTCCCAATCTTTATTTTATTGGCTGAAATTGAAATCTAATTTATGTTTGAGCTTTTCTACTTTCTGCTTTGAGATTGTGTCTCATCATGAGATTCTTCAGTATGATTGGTTGAAGAGCCTCCCTGCTACTAGTCATGCGCATCATTTCTGCAGATGCTTTGCAGTATATTGCACTGAATTAGATAAGTATATACTTTTAATTCATTCATTGGCTGTGAGCATTGCTGGCTGGGCCAACAGTTATTTCCCATCCCTAACTGCCCAGAGGCCAGTTAAGAGTCAACCACATTGCTGTGGATCTGGATTCACATGTAGGCCAGACCAGGTAATGATGGCAGTTTCCTCCACTAAAGGACATTAATGAACCAGATGAGTTTTTCCCAATGATTGACAACAGTTTCATTACCATCATTAGATTGGATTCCAAATTTTTGTTGAATTCATATTCCACTGTCTGACATGGCAGGATTCAGACACCAGTCCTGAGACATTACCTGGGTCTCAGGATTACTAGTCAGTGATAATACAACAAGACCCTCCCTTTCATGTGAGGCAAACAGTACAATCTGTTCCTTCACTGCTCCTAACAAAATATGAACTAATGATTCCCAAAAGTAATCACAGCCAAAGCATATATAATAGTTTTTAGTCTCATGCAATATTCACACTTACAGTTCCCGAAGGTCTTGATAGTTGCTAAATCCGTCAGCTTGAAGTTTTCTTAGCTTATTGACCGGCAGTCTCCTGAATCAGATAAAGAGGGGAAAACAATGAAGTGAAGGCACATTGGGTGGAATCTTGTCTATTTCCAGGAGTGACAAGGTTAGTGTGTGGTGAAACTTAATTGTGTGGGAGAGCAAAAATCAGTTTCTCGATGGTGGGATGAAATTACAAAGGTCTCAGAAGTTTGAAGATAGTTCGAGCTTCTCAACAGCAAGTGCCAGGAAGCCATTTTTGCATACACCTATATCAGCACATAGGACTGGTGGAAAAATCCACCCCTAAACTCCTTAAAGTGCCTGTGAAAATTCAGTCACGCCAGTGCCAAGCAGAGAAAGGTTGTCCCCAGAGTAGAATGGACAGAACTTTTAAGGTGTCAGAGGATCGGTCCTCTCCATTCACTGGTGAGCTTCTCAGCAGCAAATGTGGGGAAGAAACAGTGTGCCATTGGAGGAACAGCGAGCAGGGCTATTCCGAAAGGACACGAAAGGAAGTCAGCTGCTGGTGGAACTGAGAGAGAGATCATGGAAGAAATAGCCATTTGCTGCCATAAGAGAGAAAGAGAGAATGTGTCTGTGACTGTAAGAGAGAGAATGTCTATTGGAAATTGCATCTGTTGGTGGGAACGAGAGTGAAGATAGAGACTGCAGAAGGTTGAGGAGAAGGCTGCAAAAGCGTGTGGGAGGTGCATGGGGTGGAGAGAAATAGGTTTCAGGTGGTACAAAGAGGAAGGAAACAAGCAGGGCGAGAAGAGAGAGGCTGCAAGAATGGAAAGAGGTGGTGGCTATAAGGTTGACGGCATGGCTGCAAGGGTGAGGGACGTGGTTGCAGGGGGAAGAGGGTGAAGATACAAGTGGGGAAGGGAGAGGGAGGCTTCTCTCAAAGTTTTAAACCTTTCGACCAAGAAAAACTTTAATTCACTGATGCCTACACTTATTCAGTAGCTCCTTTCTGAGGAAAAACATTGTCAATTATTCAACTCAAATATGACACTATATCTGAGATGCAGTAAAAAGGATCGTAACTGTTAGGTTAAATCTTCCAGCTTACGCAATGAAAATGCTTTAGTTCTGACCTCAGTACTCTGTGGGAGATGTGTTTAAGATGATGGCTTAGGAGGATGTGTCACTTATTTAAAGACATTTGTTGCTAACTTATCACTGTCGTCTGATTCCAATTGCTAATGTGGACAGATTGTGAGTTTTAAAACAAATTGCCTTCCTATTTTCTCCATCTTTCAAGATGCAGATTGCAATTTAAGTTCTCCCTTTGTTTAAACAGTGACAGTGTATTTCTGCCACTCCCTCTAATTTGGTAGATTCTGGCTTTATAGGGACCTCAATAACAATGTGGTAAATTAAACCAGAAGGAAGGTTTATTCCACACTCTTCATAGAATCCCTACAGTGTGGAAGCAGGCTACTCAGTCCATCAGGTCTGCACAGACCTTCTGAACAGCATTCCACCCAGACCCACTCCCCTACCCTATTCCATGGCCAATCAACCTAACCTGCACATCTTTGGACTGTGGGAGGAAACCCATTCAGACACAGGGAGAATGTGCAAACTCCACACAGACAGTCACCCAAGGATAAGATTGAACCCAGGACCCAGGTGCTGTGAGACAGCAGTGCTAACCACTGAGCAACCATACCACCCTTGGGTGCATGGAGTGCTTCACTACACAGGCAGACTTATGAACCATAAACAGAGAGATAGAATAGAAAGGATAAAGACTTATTTGATTAGTAACAATTTAGGTAGAAAACATATGAGCTAGTTTTCAGTTTTCAGAACCAGTTAAGAATATTCTTGTTTTTAAGATGGAGTCCAAAGTTCAAGTTTGCAATCTGGAATCCCATTGTGGGGATGGTTGATGGACTGGCCAGCAGTTGAAGAGTTATAGGCAGTTTCGTTCCTTTAAAAAATCTCTTCAAAACTCTTCTGAGGAGGTGTATTTAAGAAATGTAACTTCTGCCTCACTATTTGGATGGAAGAAACTTTTACATGCAGGGAACACACATAGAGGTTGTTGGCTGCTTTTTATAGGCTTGAGGATTATCCTTTGTCTTGAATTTAGGAGTTTTAATGTTGCCAGCAGATTGCTACCTCAAAATTGTATAATTAAAAAGGATTCCGTAATGTGGGAGTCTGTGACCAAGCCATCTATAGGGGAGAAGCAGCAACCATTGCAAAGAGCCAACTGTCTTCAGCCCATTTCACAGGTTAAATATCATCAAGTCATAGAGTTATTACAGCACGAAAAGAGGCCCATTGTATCCATGCTGGTCATCAAACATCCATCAGTAAAAATCCAACTTTCCAGCACTTGGCCTGAATGCTTGTATTCTATGGCATTTCAATATCTTCAGGATTCTACCATCCTTTCAGTCAGTCAGTTCCAGATATCCACAAACTTCTGGGTGAAACAATTTTTGCTCAAATCCACTCTAAACCTCCTGCTCCTTACCCTAACACTGTACTCCCTGGTTACTGACCCCTCTACCAAGGAGAATAGGTTCTCCTTATCTACCCTGTCTATGCCCCTCAGAACTTTATACACCCCAATCAGATTCCCTTCAGCCTTCTCTGCTCTAAGGAAAACAACCCCAGTCTATCTGGTCTTTCTTCAGGGTTGAATTGTGCCTGCCCTGGCAAAATCCTGGTGAATCTCTTCTAACGTTAGGCCATAGCTGGAAAACCAGGAACACATCTTCATGTAAGATGGGTGTAACTTGCAATTCTATCATAAAGGTATTTTTCCTTTTAACACTATAATTAGTATTCCTGACCCATCAGGAGGTAGTAGAGTGTTGATTGTCTGGCTGATGTTGACTTCTGAGAAGGTTCTGGAATTTAATGCTAAATTCAGCCAAATGTGTTCTAAAACAGTCACTGAATATATGGATAGAGAGGCATATACTAAAAAATGTTTTTACCTGATCTGTGACACAACTGAAATACTGTTATATCTGGGAAATTAATGCATTTCTGTGTGTGCAGCTTTAACTTTAATGGATTGTTAATAACGATTGAGGATATTGATGAATTTTTCTAATTCTACTTCTGCGTGAATTCAAATAGCCAGATGTCCAAACAAAAACAGAAAATAGTTTTGTTACATGATGGTATCACCCAATTAATGACTGAGTGAGAATGAAAAAGGAGTCGCTAAAACGTAGCCACTGAAAAATCATTATTGCAACTGGTGTTAATTTTAATTTGAGAGCCTTTTTTGATTTTCAGGGTCTATGTTTCATTTTTTATGAGCTTCCTTATTTTATCACTAGCTCATTTTATAGATGATTTAGGCATGTAGTAACAATGTCTTCTATATTTATGTTGATGTATAATGTATTTTGAGTTGTACAGAATCAGAATTAGAAGAATTAATCAATATCTTTAATAATTAAAAATGATCTATCAAATTTAAAACCACAACATACCAGAAAAGAGTGAATTTCACAGGCAATGTGATATTTAAACTAACATATGTCAAAATGCTTAACTCAGCAATAAACATTTATTTCATGAGAAGTGACATACACTTTCATGGCAGAAAATAGTCACCAGCCAAAATCTGGAGACTGGTGAGGTCACAGCTTTCCATTGTTTATGCACAAAGCTGGAATATTCTAGCCAGGCAGCTACTACCATTTTACTGTGTCATAGATTTCAATCTCAAATTCAGATTTAATAATTAAAACAATGTTCATTACAATAGCATCCACTGCATGTAATCCACATGTATTATCTCCTGAAACTAAAGCTAGAGATTTTACATCATTTATATTTTACATTCGTTGCCTCAGTAATTTTACTTTTCCTGGAGCTCCCAATTAGTTGAGTATTTCTTTATTGATAGAAGTTAAAAATTGTCTTGCTACTAAGTAAACACCTTATTCTCCCCAGTCCTTTGCAACCTCCTAATACTTTCCTTTTGAAGCCTCTTTCACCCTCTTCTTTTACAGCCTCCCCCAAACAAGGCTGTGATATCTCCTCTGTCTCCAGCAACAGCCCCAGCATCCCTGACCCTGCATCTCCATTTCCACAGCACATGAATGGCTCATCACTGCTCCTCCAATTTAAGGCAGTTTTCCTCTCGCACTTCCTGCTGATAGGTTGAGCCTACCTAGGTGGCAGAGAGAAACACCCTGTGATTGGAAGAGCCGTCCCTTGCAAATTCTGTCACTTCTATCCACAGGCTGACATTTCTCTGATTTATTGTTATGGTGACTGAACATTCGCTCCCCACTCCCTTTGGACTTTGGATTTTGAGAGCCACTTTGCAGTGACTATACAGTGCCACTTAACTTGGCAGAGTGCAACAAGTCATTCATTCTCTTTTTGCATTGCACTCAGATTCTGGAATGGGGCCCATAAGTGCTAACCCTTGTTATAACCTCTACCTTGGTAAGATGGGAGCAACTCCTGCAGCTATCTTCAGGAAACAGGTCCTCCTGCCCATCCAGACAGGCCTGGAGGCCAGAAGCCACCAAACCTCAGTGTCTCCTGTCTGTGCCTGACATAGATGATAGTCACAATCATCAGAGGGGAAGGTGGGTGGCAGCAGCTGCAATTCCCAAAATCTCCTCATAGAATTAATGATGTTTCCTATTTGAAGTTAATGAATGCCTGTCTGGGTGCCCTTTAAGTATGGCAGCCAGGCCTTTGACCCAGAGGGTGTTGACGCGCTCTTGCTATGCTCCCTGCCCACATATAGCTAATTGACTGGCCACAATGTGATCCCACAGCTCAGTAGAAGTCTCACTCTCACTCACTTCCTGTCCCACTGTCAACAACTTCACTTCTACCAGAGGTTTTGCCTGCTGTTTCTATCTTGTATGATCTGAATATTTCTATACTTACAGTGCTAGTACATTGGGTGAAACCAACGGAACAGAATATAGTTCAGCATGTTCACACTCGAGTTCCAAGCCTTTGCATTGACACTTCTCTGAAATATTCCCAAGCACTACGCAAAAAGAAATATGACAATATATTATTCTTTTTGTGATTTATTGGAATTCTAAAAAGCACAAGCAATGTTCTTATATCAATTCATTATTGTGATAGATTCTTCAAAGAGAGAGTTTCCATATACCTCGTAAACAGAATTTCAAAACAGTCCATTCCTTCGTATAGGTTTCTTATTTACTCTCATGTGGGTGCTGAACCAAGCTGGAGTGCAATTTCATTGTGCCGGTTTGTTCCTAAAGTTCAGTCCAAGTGTCCTTTCTTCACGAGTTTCAGCTAGCTAATTGTTTGTGGGAGGGGACACAATGTCCTTACCTGATGCCTGCACATTTGCACTTTACAGTATGCATTTTGGATACCTACAGGACAAGGACACTAACTATAACTATAGTGTGAACATATAACCCCAGGAGAATAACTGTTTACTGCACATTCTCTGACAACAGTACTACACCTAAATACTAGGACAATGCATTATTGAAATACACTTGCTAGTAAGGTGCAACCACAATCCAGAGAATCCCTACAGTGTGAAAACAGGCCATTTGGCCCAAAAGTCCACACTGACCCTCCGAACCGCATCCCACCTTTCTTTGTTTGCTTTCTTTGTTAGAGGTATTGTACATTCAGTACAGCCATCTCAATACTGATATTACTACAGGTTGTCAATATTATGCCAGAAAATCAGAAGACCAACCTGGCTTCTCAAGCACTGTTTTCTGCCATCATTTAACTGTAATGTGATGATCAGAATTTAGATCCTTGATAGGGAAAGGTGAGGAAAAATTACAATCCCATATCAGTAGCTGGTTGGTGTCACAACTATATGGTGTACCAATGATGATCCATGGTGATTCCACAAATGTTCAATGAAGTTTCAAGGGCACTAAGGACAAATTTTCATTCCTGACAAAATGTCCCAAATCTTAAGATTGTCATTCTGGTGTTAACAGGAGTTGGGGCCACCAGCCTGAGAATGGTGAGGAGGCAGCCACAGGAGTTGCTGGGTGCAGAGGTAATCTTATTAACAGTGTTCTGGTGTACTGGGATTTTATCCTAGTTGCAAGTAAAACAATGAAGCAAAAAATAGTCCTTGCCCCTCACATCTCCTCAGCCCCTACACACTCATAGTTCCATCCATGCCACCTCATGAATCCACCCACCTCCCATGGGCCCCTTTTAAGCTCCATTCCAACTATCCCTCTCTGTTCACAAAATGACCTTTTACAGCCAATGTCATCCTATTGCCAACTCATGTAAATCATGTCCCCATATTTACCACTTTAACCCCTCATGCCGACTCACCTACTATCCACCATGGGCAACAGCCATGGTGAGATGAAATAAAATAAAGTTCAACGTGTGTTCTGCAGACATCACTTGTCTTAAATAAAACTTTAATTCATAAAAATCCATTCAATACATTTAAATTCTTTCCAAGTACTTAATCCCTTTAAAAAAAACTTTCCTTTGGGTATTTAAACTCCTGTAGAAACAAGCTTCAAAGATTTTATCACCACTTGGAGCTGTGAATCAAACTATTAAGTTACAGAACCTGCTGTGATAATGCCAGGATGTGGAATCTGTCATGCAAAACTAATCTTTTGAAGGTGACCCTCAGTTTTATATCAACAGATAGCTAGTGAAATTAGAAGCAGCCAGTAGGCTGTTTTGTTTTCAAAACTTTAAAGGGTTTGGGGATGTAAATGACTGTGACAGGTTAAGAGTTCTGCTGAAGGTATCCACTTTCATAGATATTTATAAAACCCTAAATAACACTTGATCTCTCTAAAAGGCAGCTGACATCTCCAGAAGGAAATCCTACCTTTCCAACTAACTCTGGCATCTTTTCTTGAGTAGGAAATAAAAATAAGCCGAAATATGAAGTAGATTTTGTAAAGATTTAAGCAAACTCACAAAGTAGAGAAACTTTAGAAACTTACTGCAGTTGGTAAATGGTGTTTCATATTTTGAAATTCTTCCATAATATAACTCAAAAAGCTCAGACCATCCACTGTTGTCATCTACAAATGAGAAAGCATTTTTTTAACACACAGCACAAAATTAATTCTGAATTGGTACAGAGACATATTCACAAATTATGTTGTTGTTTATATCAATATTAAAACAATCAGAGCTGACCCTGAAAACCAATGGATAAAGAAATCCTTAAGTATATTTTAAAGAGAAGTACAACACTTAAAGATTATTTCAATCATGTTATTGAGTGATAATGTGAAAATTAAGTGTAGAACTTTGGCTCTGGGCAGATTCCCTTCTGATAAGAAGTATACCCTCAACCAAATATCTGAGGCTTACCCACAATTGAACTTTGGATCTCACTAACTTCTAATGCAGGCATCTATATCACACCTCCACACTGTTTATTCAGTTCGCACTCACTTCACCTGTAGTGGCTTTATGGAAAGTCTTGGAAGATATGTCGTAGTAGACAATAGGTATGAAATGGAGGTGAAAATGGCAATAGTGGGGTTGGGAAGAGAATCCCTGTTCTTCCCAACCAAACAAGGGGCTTATTATAAAAGTGTGAAGTGATCAGTTTTTTTTATTGTCCATTTACAGGATGTGAATGTTGCTAACAAGGTCGGTCTTTGTTGCCAATCCCTGACACTCCTTGAGCAGATGGTTGTGAGCTGCCTGAATACAACTGCTTGGCTTGCTAGGTCATCTTAGAGAAGTTAAATGTTAACCATAGTGCCATGGGTCTGAAGTCATATACAGGAGTGCTAGGTTTGTGGCCAATTTCTTTCATTTAGTAAAGCTCTTTTCTTCTGTCATAGCCTGCATGAGCATCACAAGCAGATACCAGAAGTCTCATATGGGGCATCATTTTGATGTCACAAATTCTCTCCTTAACTCATTTATGGGAGAATTACTCAAAGGACCAAGCACCAAACTTTCCGGTACAAACTTGTGACATTGTAAAGTATCTGGATGCTTATGAAGAGTAGGCAGAGAAACTGGAGGTAAGGCACAATCAGTTCAGTCATAATCTTATTGAATGACACAGCAGGACTTAGTGGGGCCATGTGGCCTACTCCTGCTCTTGTTTCCTATGTTCTTGTGAGTATTTTTGAACGTATTGTGGCGAGTTCCTGGACTTTCCACAGTCTTGCTGCATTCTCAAATTCATGCCAGAGAGGTCAGTGACCTTGCTCACAAAGGCTACAACAAGTATGGAGCCAAGGAGCAGAGGCAGAACATCTCTATCCACAGCATGGCAAGCTCTGTGCCATTCCCTTTGCCAAATTAGAACCACACTCCTTCATGCTCTTTGACAGTGAAAGTGCAACTAAAGCTAGACATTAGGAGTAATATTTCCACTGTTACAGAAAAATGTAGTTAATTATATACATACCACAATTTTCTTCATCGGCTTCATTTCCACAGTCGTCCACACTATTGCAGTGGAGAAGCTGCGGCAAACATTTTGAAATGTTTCCACAAGGAAAATATCCTAGAGAGCATCCAGTACGTTCCTTATGCAGCTCAAAGACATTAAAAGCAACTGCAAACACAAGAAGAAAACCATCCATTTTAAAAGTAACTTCATCATTGGTATCATTCTTCCCTCAAGGGTATATGACGTTAATGGCATAATGACATGATGGAAGACAAAATGAGAAGGTTGATTCATGGTGTCAAATGGAGGTGAATAAATTTTCTTGGGGGTTCACCTGATTGCCAATTGTAACATAAACAGAAGGCAGCAACCATGTAAAAATGGTATATATCAAATATTGTTTTTCCAGAAAACCCCTGCAATAATTCATTACCCATGAGTTTGGAGTATTGGGATGTAGGTACAACTTCAGGTCTCACCGGGACACACACACACACTGATCCACGTGATATTAAAAACAAGCAGATGGGCCTTTTTTGCCTTTTCTCCTACTTAACAGCACTATCGCAAGGGGTGAGCAGAAGAGGAGATGAGAAATTAGGCAGGAACTCATTCACATCAACCTTGGTCCAGTGTTAATTTTCCGGAGGCTGCTCAAAAAAGGCCTGAGAAAGTTTTTGGCTTTGTGGGGCTAGGGATGAGAACAGATATTCAGTGTGCAATTATGCATCTTTATCCATAGAAGAACTAAATTGTATTTCAATGTTCTATTCCTAGGTAACGTAATAATATCCACTTTAATAATGCTGCAAAAGATACATTATATTGAAGTTTTTTTTTGTCTTGCACTCTTCAAGACAATGCACAAGAAATATCAAAATAGAGGGAAAACCAATATTTTTATTGAATGAGAGGACAATGCTGATTGGTTGGCAAGAGGATATCATTGCATTCATACAAATATTCAATAGAAAAATAAACAGTGGTAGATGATGGCAGAAAGCTATTATTTTGTGATCCCATACAAAAGGAAAGATAGAACAAGCTCAAGGAACTATTGATCAATTAGTTTAATATTGGTGGTAGTGAAGATAATGTACTATCAGCCTTATTCAAATATGTAACAGAAAACATGTAGAAATGGAATATAATAAAGACTACCAGCACAGATTTCTAAAATATGGGTAATGTTTGACTGCCCACATTAAATTCTTTAAAAAAAACAGGAAGGATAGATGAGGGTAATGCAATCAGTCCAATATATTTGGATTCCCACAAAGCTTTCAATAAGGTACGACATTGTAGACTCATGATTAAGATCACATGTGTGATGGACATTTAACAGAATATATATTGTAATTTAACTAAAAAAACAGAAAACAAGAATCAGGTTTAAAGGGAATAACTTGGATTGACATTTGGTAGGAAGTGGTATTCCCCAAGTGCTGTGATCACTCCAGTTCATTGTCTATATGGCTGGTTTGGACTTGGGAATCAAAGTACAATTTCAATATTTGTGAATGCTGTAAAACTGATGCTTGTAATTCAGACAGAACAACACAATGTAGACAGACATTAAAAAAAACAGTAGAATGGTTATGTGATTGGCAAATAAGTTTCAGTATAGAACAGCAAGATGTACATCATTTTGCAAAAGAAGGAGGGGGCCACACAGTCCTTAGGAAATACAAGATAATTTTAGCACACAGTGAAGGAAGAGTTGGGGCCAAGTGAATTGTAAAAATGTTGTACATTGCAAACCCAGTTCCACCTTACCTACAACTCATCCACTTGTGTCAGAAGAAAGTAAACATCATATAGAGGCAAGGACTTAGGGGTAGATGTAGAGTAAAGGGCTAATGCCTGAATATGAAAATAGTAATCGTATAAGAGATCACATGATGCGGAGAGATTCTGAAAAGAGATGCAACCATGTAAACCTTGTGCTAGGTCTAAGTGTGTAAAATGGCTCATAGCATGTTGAATAAACAGTTATCTTGAAAAAACCTTAGTCTCCAGCAATCTCTCTTATAGAGTTATAGAGTCATACAGAACGGAAATAGATTCTTCAGTCCAAGCAGTTCATGCTGACAACAATCCCAAACTAGACTAGTCCCAACTGCCTGCACTTGGCCCGTATCCTTCCAAACACTTCT
The DNA here is from genome assembly GCF_021869965.1 of Rhincodon typus. Taxonomy (NCBI): domain Eukaryota; kingdom Metazoa; phylum Chordata; class Chondrichthyes; order Orectolobiformes; family Rhincodontidae; genus Rhincodon; species Rhincodon typus. The sequence continues at coordinate 141,718,338 of NC_063332.1, read as the reverse complement.
TATTCATGTATCTATCTAAATGTCTTTTAAACATTGTAACTGTACCTGCATCCACCACTTCCTCTGAAAGTTCATTCCACACATGAACAACTCTGTGTAAGAAAAAATTGCCCCTCATGTCTTTTTTAAATCTTTCTCGTTTTTTCTTAAAAATATGGCCCTAGTCTTGAAAGCCCCCATCCTAGGGAAAAGACACCTGCCATTCACTTTATCTATACCCTTCATGATCTTACAAATCTCGATAAGGTCACCTCTCAACCTCCCATGCTCCAGTGAAAAAAGTCCTAGCCTATCCAGCCTCTCCTTCAAACTCAAACCGTCCATTCCTGGCAACATCCTGGTAAATCTCTTCTAAACCCTCTCCAGCTTATTAATACCCTTTCAATATCAGGCCAACCAGAACTGGACACAGTACTCCAGAACAGGCCTCACCAACTTCCTGTATAACCTCAACAAAACATCCCAATTCCTATACTCAAAGGTCTGAGCAATGAAGGCAAGCATGTTAAATGTCTTCTTAACCATCCTATCTATATATGATGCAAACTTCAAAGAATTATGTACCTAAATCTCTAGGTCTTGTCCTGCCCTTGTTTGTTTTACCAAAATGCAAATTTATCCAAGTAAAATAACATAGTGCACCCAAGACTTCCATGACAATAACAGATGTCCATTTTTAACTGACCTTAATAAGGGACACATAGTCATCCAGCTCCCAAAAGGAATGGTTACTATTATGGAGCATTAAAATTAAACAGTGCTACAGGTTTAATCTGAAGGGAGATGAGGACAGCTTTGGGGGAAATGATGAGCGCCCTGACAATGCTGCATGTGGAACGTGATAAGAAGCAGCATTCTCTCCCAGCCCACCAAGGTGACAGCTTCCCTCCTTATTGCTCTGCCTACCTCTGACCCTGGATTAATGATATGACCTTTCAGGATGCGACGCTCTGCCAACCAGGATTGAGAACTCAACTTCACATGGACCCACAACCCTGCTCTCATTAACACAACATGTTTTTTACTCAGTCTGTGTGGCTGTGCCCACCTCGAGAGTATTCCTAACTCAACAGGAAGTCAAATCTGTCCAGCAGACTGACTTCAAGATGGTGAACTTGTAAAAAGAGAAAGAAGCACTGTACAAGTTAAAACTAACAGAATGTGGGGAAAACCTGGACTTCCAGTGTCATGTTGGACTCAAAACTATTTCCCTCTCCACAGATGTTGCCAATGCACATTCAGTTTCCCTTGCACATTTTGCTTTCATTTCAGATATCTTTGTCAACAATGACATGTTTATCAGCATCCATTGTGATGTGGAGGTGCCAGTGTTGGACTGTGGTGGACAAGGTCAAAAATCACACAACACCAGATTATAGTCCAACAAGTTTATTTGAAAACACAAGCTTTCTGAGTCTCACTCCTTTTTCAGGTGTTAGTGAGAGAGGTGGCATCAGACACAGAATTTATAAGCAAAAAATCAAAGAGTTATAGAACTGATGTGAATGTATTGAACAAATCTAAGATGGCTGTTAAATCCTTAATCAGTTAGAAAGGAGATGCAGGTTTTGATTAACTAATATGCAAATCCCAGAATTTCTTTCAAGTCACAAGATCATCTACTTACTGCTGGCCCTGAACATTGTCTGGCCAGACCACCGTTATTCAGTCCTGTCATTTCTTTCCCTCACCGTGCTTTTATCACTGGAGATGAGTTCCAGGTTCACCACAGATCACAAGAAAATTTCGTAGGCAACAAATGGGCTGGATTAATTTTTAACTGTCAAAAACAGTACGATGAGTTGTTAATGAGAATGTAGAAATATGGACAGAGGGGTGGCTATGACACAGACAGCAAACAAACAATGCTTTTTTTGGATTGATGGCATGGTTGTGCTGAGCTCCAAATGTCTGTTTTCTCTTTCTTTTTCACTTTTAGAAATGGTTTGAATATAGATATCTGAAATTGTTTCCTTTGTCTAGTGATACAAGGCAGACAAAGCACTTGGTCATTTCACTTTCTATGGCTAGCTTTTCCTAAAACAGGTCCCAGCCAGCTTGAAGGCCAAGGCTCCACTTGCAGACACATTAGGTATGGTTAACCACGAGGCTCTCTCACTCTTACTACCTGCCACTGGTATATCAAAAAGATTCAACGATTGATGATCAACTTGACTGGCAGCATTGTCAAGCCCTGGAGTCAAAATCAAATCTGGAGCTGCTGGCTCAAAGGGAGGGATGCTACCCACTGAGCCACAATACTTCCTGAGCATAGGGAAAGAGAAATCATGCAATGCTTTCAAATAAGGGGCATTGTCAACTGTGGCCATTTCTAGATATTTCTAGGTTGGATGAATTAAATTGGATCACATCTAAATGCTGAAATTCTCTGAATTGATGTTGATGCATAACATCATATATGAGCAATTATTTGTTTCAAATTAGCAACGAAGCCAATTAAACCCTTCATTTGCACCTTGAGCAGAAATTAATGAGAAGCAAATGTTCTTAACCTATGTAGTTTGAAACTGTTTCACTGACTGATGCACTGTAATAATGTCATGAACTTTCATGTAGAATCACTGAAGAGGCAATAAATTCCTACAGACCTTTGTTCCCTAATATTGGAACTTTGTGTTCTTTATATTTATTTCAAACAAATAGATTGATTTACCAACTACAATGGCCTCACTGTAACTATTAAAATTAATAGGATAAGATTCATGTTCATGGCATCTAGGCCAACACTTTAAATATTTTGTGGCAGTGTTTACAATATTTTCTTGGCAGTAAGTGAATGTGGAAAACTGAGGGTATGATGGCCAGTGATATTTCTCATGGAACCTTCATTCACTGTATCAACAACTTTTCACTGGCTATTCCTTTGAAAGAAACAAAACTGAAATCCCTAAGTACCGAATCTTGCATAGTTTATTGCTACAAAGTAGCATTATCATATGCTGCAAAAATGTAGCAGCAAACATGAGAATAAAAGCTGGAAGGCAACATGGCAAATCAAAAAAGCAGCAAAGGGAAACTTCCCAAAACTTTCAGTTCCACTGAATCACCCTTCATTCTTGAGTTGCATGCACTGTGTGTGTGACAGGTCAGCACATTCCCCAGAAACTTCCATCTGGAAGGTGAACCCAGTTCTCCTGGCCCAGCCCATTCCTCAATCCAGATTAGCCTAGTACATGCAGCTGTGTGCACTTCAGCCAAGATAGTGGAACTCTAGGAATGAGAGATTGTAGTTCTAAAGAAAGGTAGAGAAAAGTTGAGCCACTTTTGCAGGCACAGGGAACATTTGCAATTGAGGCTTTTTATAATGTTAAGCAACTTTAACAAGGTGTAACTTATTCCTAAAGTTCTTCATTCAGGGTACCTTAAACTACATAATTTTTCTGAGAATTCTTTCAGACTTGTGGATGAATTTTAAGTCTCCTCTGGTGGGAACCAGGGGAGTAGAACATGACAAACTAGGCTTTCCCACACCAATCCTGTGATCTTCTACAACAAGAACAAAGTTGCTGGAAAAGCTCAGCAGGTCTGGCAGCATCTGTGAAGGAGAAAACAGAGTTAACATTTCAGGTCTGGTGACCCTTCCTCAGACCCTTCCTGTGATCTTCTAAACTGTTCTGAACATAATCTGTTCTCTGAAAACATATAAGGGACATCCAGAGGAAGCCAGGGGTGTCTCCTAAAATATGCAAATTAGGTTCCTATGAAAATGCAGGGAAACTGACTACAATTTTAACCAGATATCTGTGGGGTGAAGCTGTTCTGAAAACATCCAAAAGATCAAAAGTTGATTTTCACTTTTGAAAAATATCTTCCCGTGAAACTAGCAGGAAGAAAGATCTGCCTGACTCAGCAAGGGAAAGTTGGACCTCCCATGGCTAATGATCCCCCCACCACTCCCTGATTGTAAGCTTCTCTTGGACACCCTTCAACCACTTATCCAAGTGCAGAGGAGCATTCTCCCACACCACCAGTAGTGGTCTCCTGCCACCCAACACCCTAATCCTGTTTGAGCATCGAGCTACCCATACAGTTAATTCTGTTTTGATACTGCATGCATCTTTGATTAGACAAACATGTACCTTCAAGAGAGTTACGTGATTACCGCAATGCGACATCAGGCCATGTGATATTATTTTGTAAAGCAGTGGTGCCCAATGTTTTCCGTATCAAGGCACACTTCAATGAGACAAACAATTCTGTGGCACATGACTTTTTACAGCTGCCCATAAAAGGCACATTAATTTGCCTTTAATATGGTTAAGGCCTTACTATAGAGGTTTGGAACATAGTACCTCTACAGCAAACTTTGTTTTAACAGGCACCTTAATCAACTGGCACTCTTGATAAACCGGCAAAATCCCACAGCTCTTAATATCGTGATGTCTGAGTATTTTTGCGTGAATAAAAGAAAGGTGATAGGTAAAAACCTCTACGTTATGCTTCTACTACTTACTGTGTGTTTTTACATTGATTTTAGGAAGTGTGCTGATGTTTGCACGTAGATTTTTTCTTGAGGAACGTTAACATTTTGAAACTTTGCTTGGTCAGGGTTTATTGCAGTTATGCGTACCGCTTGAGCAGCTGTGATATTTGATCAACTGGCATACTTCTTGTCCCAGAAGTGCCGGTTAATAAAAAGTTTCGAAGAAGGATCAAAAGCATGAATGTTTCAAATCCACTAGAAAAAAAATTACCATCTTCCATTGTGAGCACAGATACATTTTCAAAATCTGCACATATGAACTATTTGCCAATTCTCTCCACAGATGAGGCTTCAGGTAAGGAGCAAATGGCCCCTCCTGTCCATGAAAATCTAAAGACCAGTTAGGTCTCATTATACTATGTCTGAAAAGCTCTTGCATTTCGTCTCTTTTCGCTCAGATGTTCCATAGACTGAACTACCAGAGGAGTCATCTCATTTGACAAAAAGACTTATCCATTTCTTCTTAGAATCTAATATCCGGGAAAGCAGCCAGTTCATTAGTCATTCAACAGCTGTGCACCTCCTTACTGCGCATGTTCATACCCAATGTTTGGGCCTGCACATGATCAAGCAGGTTGCAATAACACACGGACTCCCCATCTTCTGTGCATGCGTGGTGTCGAACCTCTACGCACATGCTCAGTGTTGGAAATCTACGTGAAGCATTGCTCCATCCGGAGAGTTTTGTGGCACGTTTTTCATCTTGGCGCTGCACACCAGTCAACAAGACTGGTATAAAGGTGTCAACTTCACTTGAAAAGCTGCTGCTGTTTCCTGAAATCCAACAGCAAAGTCAATTAGGCAACCAGTTTGAACCGAGACTATACCAACATCTGTGACACAGTTGTGTTGCCCAACGAATAATTCTTTTGATACAGTATTTGTTCTCATGAGGATCCAGGGTCAGTGTTCTTGTTACCAGACTTAATGTAATAACTACAGAACACATCATGGTGGCAAATAATGTACAGCAGTGGAAGATTTTTTCAAAAAATCATTGTTTTAAATGTATGTTCTGCCTGACTGTTGAACTGTCGGTAACATGAAGAGGAGGTAACATATTGAACCCCCTTCTTCCTGTATATATTTCAAAATGACTTGCTTATGTACTGAGGACTGTTGCCTAGTATTATCTGCTACGGGGTACCAAACATGCTGCAGACATGCTCAGTGGCTAATGTTCCAAAAAGAATCACATCAGTTAACTCTGGATTGTGGTAGTGACAGTGCGAAGATCAGGACATAAGTCTGCAAACAAGCAACAATCATTTCAAAGTGATTCTAATCACCTCTAGTCACAAGCAATCTCCTCAGGAGAAGGAACATCTGTGAGTACACTCCATTCAACAGGAGTATGATGAATCAACTTCCCAGTTAATGTGTTTCAGTGGAACAGATGCACTTGTTTAAAAATAGAGAGATACCTGAATTGATCTAAACCCAAAGATAGAAATCTGGCAACATTTTACAAATGGCGCAACCTAACTTAATGGTGGTAGCAATTCCCAACTATGGTGCGAACAAGACTGCCAAGAGTGATCTGACTGCT
>NC_063332.1:141640142-141707285 GCF_021869965.1 Rhincodon typus | reverse complement strand
AGCCTTCCTGCTCCTCTGATGCTGCTTGGCCTGCTGTGTTCATCCAGCTCTACATCTTGTTATCTCAGATTCTCCAGCATCTGCAGTTTCTGCTATCTCTGAACCTAGCATGTTCCTTTAGGTCATATAGATCTACCCAGAAACTTTATTTTCAAGCATAAACAAGAGTTGATATCAAAAATCATGCCCCAAGACATGTTAACCATCTAGACCTTGGTCAAAATCGGAAAATCTAATATGTGAATCTGTCTATCAGCTTGGCGTCAACAAAGACAGAGATTGATTAATATGAGCTTGTGAGGTACCTCATCCTCATTGATCTTAGCAGCATAAAGTATGCCATATGAAGTTCCCTCTGAACCAGGGTTCACGATTGCTACAAGATTGTTCATGGTCAACACTATATATTGGTTACACATTAGTTTAACAAATTTCCTTTCACTGGACAACTGAAGAATGCTACCCAGTAACATAGTTATTGACATGCTAACTGCTATCTGCAGCACGTTTGGCGCCCTGCAGCAAACCATGTCAGACAACAGTCTTCAGTACGTAAGCAAGCCAGTTCAGAATGTATGCAGGAAGTAGGGGTTCAGCATGTTACCTCCTCTTCATGTTACTCACAGTGCAACAGTCAGGCAGAACATTCTGTTAAAGTAATAACAACCAGGTGGAAGGCAACTTGTCAAGACTTCAGGATTGCAATGTTGAACTTGGGAGCTACACCTCAAGACACAGACCTCTATTCACCTGCAACTCTTATGTTCAGAAGACAAATCCATACTGTTTTTCCATCTCTTACCCTTCCTATCCAACCAGAATCACCTGATTGCTTTTTGGAAAGAAGAGAGAATGGTGCAGAAATGCGATTGGAGAATGTATGGTTACTTTAGAACATAGAACATAGAACAGTACAGCACAGTACAGGCCCTTCGGCCCACGATGTTGTGCTGAACTTTTACTCTAAACCTAAGGTCTATCTAACCTCCACCGCTACCTTATACTATCATCCATATGCCTATCTAATAGCCGCTTAAATGCCCCTAATGAGGCCAACTCCACTACCCTCTCCGGCAATGCATTCCACGCCCCTACCACTCTCTGAGCAAAGAACCTACCTCTGACGTCTCCCCGATATCTACCTCCTTTCACTTTAAAACTATGTCCCCTTGTTAAAGCTACCTCCACCCTAGGAAAAAGTCTCTGGCTGTCTACTCTATCTGTACCTCTGATCATTTTGTACACCTCTATCAAGTCACCTCTCATCCTTCACCGTTCTAAAGAGAAAAGCCCTAGCTCTCTCAACCTTTCCTCGTAAGACCTTCCCTACATTCCAGGCAACATCCTGGTAAATCTCCGCTGCACCTTTTCTAATGCTTCCACATCTTTCCTGTAATGAGGTGACCAGAACTGGATACAATACTCCAGATGTGGCCGAACCAAGCTTTTGTATAGCTGGAGCATAACTTCACGGCTCTAGAACTCAATCCCTCTATTAATGAAAGCTATCACACCATACGCCTTCTTGACAACTCTATCCACCTGGGTGGCAGCTCTCAGGGAACTGTGAACATGAACCCCAAGATCCCTCTGCTCCTTCACACTGCCAAGAATCTTTCCGTTAACCCTGTATTCTGCTTTCAAGTTTGTCCTTACAAAATGAATCACTTTGGCTTCATTCAAGACAAAATGTAAGAGAATGGGACAGTAACGCCAATACCAAGGATAACAAGGTGTAAAACTGGATGAACACAGCAGGCCAAGCAGCATCAGAGGAGCAGGAAAGCTGACGTTTCGCGCCTAGACCATTCTTCAGAAATGGGGGAAGGGAAGGAGGTTCTGAAATAAATAGGGAGGGAGGGGGAGGCGGATAGAAGATGGATAGAGGAGAAGATAGGTGGAGAGGAGACAGACAGGTCAAAGAGGTGGGGATGGAACCAGTAATGGTGAGTGTAGGTGGGGAGTTAGGGAGGGGACAGGTCAGTCCAGGGAGGACGGACAGGTCAAGGGGGCGGGATGAGGCTAGTAGGTAGGAGATGGGGGTGGGGCTTGAGGTGGGAGGAGGGGATAGGTGGGAAGAAGGACAGGTTAGGGAGGCGGGGTCAAGCTGGGCTGGTTTTGGGATGCGGTAGGGGGAGGGGAGATTTTGAAGCTTGTGAAGTCCACATTGATACCATTGGGCTTCAGGGTTTCCAAGCGGAATATGAGGTGCTGTTCCTGCAACCTTCAGGTGGCATCGTTGTGGCACTGCAGGAGGCCCAGAATGGACATGTTGTCTGAGGAATGGGAGGGGGAGTTGAAATGGTTCGCGACTGGGAGGTGCAGTTGTTTAGTGTGAACCGAGCGTAGGTGTTCTGCAAAGCTGTCACCAAGCCTACGCTTGGTTTCCCCGATGTAGAGGAGTGCCGGGTGTGGTGGGGCTGGATGGGAGTGTGGAGTGGACAAGGGAGTCCCGGAGAGAGTGGTCCCTCCGGAAAGCAGATAAGGGTGGGGAGGGAAAAATGTCTTTGGTGGTGGGGTCGGATTGCAGATGGCGGAAGTGTCGGATGTTGATTCGTTGGATCTGGAGGTTGGTGGGGTGGTATGTGAGGATGAGGGGGATTCTGTTTTGGTTGTTATTGTGGGGACGGGGTGTGAGGGATGAGTTGCGGGAAATGCGGGAGACACGGTCGAGGGCGTTATCGACCACTGAGGGGAGGAGGTTGCGGTCATCCTCCGACACTAGACCCAAAACGTCAGCCTTCCTGCTCCTCTGATGCTGCTTGGCCTGCTGTGTTCATCCAGCTCTACACCTTGTTATCTCAGATTCTCCAGCATCTGCAGTTCCTACTAACTTTGAACTGAGTCAGCTTTATTGTCTCATGTACTCAAATGAGTGCAGTGAAAAGTCTATAAGTTGCCACTTATAGCGCCATCTTAGGTCAAGATACTTAGGTACGACTTCTTCAGTTACAGATTAATTAGTGTAACAATGTCACCAACACACAGTGCCATCTTAGGTACAGAGTACCCAGGTACAACCCTTAGTTGCAGAATAGAGAAATGAAGAAAAAGAATTCAGAGGCCAGGAGTCAGAGGCCAGGGCCTGGTGTCCGAGGCTGTGAGTCCAAGAAGACAGAAGAGGAGAAGAAAACCACAGAAAGCAGGAAAGAGGAAGAGAAAAGAAGAAAAAGAAGGTGCGGAATGGACGAGCTCCAGCTGGAGCGTCTTATTCGGCTGCCATCTTACTGGAAGATTGCAAGTTAAATGATTATATCAATATACTATTATGCCATGTTTTATTCCTGTATAAACTTCATGTTGAAAAGCAGCTGCTGTATTCTGTAATCCATCAGGAAATTCAGTTAGTCAACCGGCTTAAGCACAGATTGTGCCAAATGTCTGTGACAGAATTCTCATGCATTTTGTTGCTGTGTGATCAATCCTCTGATACTTGTTCTCAGTAATAACTACTCGAGTGTTCAAGTTACCAGAGGTAATCTAATCACTCCAAAGAACACATCAACTTCCTCAAATTAAAAGCAATCCTGTTGTTTTGATGGAGCTAATTACACTTCCTTATACTGTTCCACAAGTGTCTATTGATATAAAACACACAGGCTCGAATCTTCCAAGATCCAGAGAAGCAAAATTTAGACCAAAGTTACTGTTGCTCTTCAAGACCCTGCAGACTTGCTTAGCTAACAAACTCCTGGCCAGAACCAACTACACCATTTCCACACTTGACCCAATGTTTCTTGCACCCAACTATCTGTCCCACTTCCAGTGCCTAATTATTCACCCACTCACCTATCCATTTATTCACTCCCGGCACCAACCACTCATCCATCCACTTAGCCACTCACTCACCTGCTCAATAACTCACTGAAAGACTTGATTTCTTTACAAACTTAGCAGACATCACAGCTCATGTAAACAAAAAAGGTGACATGTCCTCTCTTCATCCTTCTTCTTTTGCACTCACCAGTCTTCCATGAGGGTGGCTCTGGTGATTCTAGGGATTGGACATCCTGACTTATTGTAATAATGCAATATGGTCAGGGCAAAGAACTCTTGGGATGCAGTGGCAATGCATTCAGCATCGACATGGACTGGAGGATCTGGGCCATATAAATGTTACAGAAGGAGGTCATTCAGCTAGTTGTGTCTGTACTGGCTTCTAAAAGTTCAATACACCCCATACAACTCCCTTTCCTTTACCCCATAGCTCAGCAGGTATTTCCCTTTCAGATAATGATATGATTCTCTTTTGAAAGCCTCAGCTGAACCTGGCTTCATTACACTATCAGTCATTGCATTCCAGATCTTAATCACTCACAGCATGAATAAGTTTCTCATCTTGCAGTTATTTCTTTTGCTAATTGCCTTAAATTTGTGCCCTATGGTTCTTGACGCATCCACCAGTGGGATCATTTCTTCTATCCACTCTGTCCAAATACATCATGATTTTGTGTACTTCTACCACATCTCCCCTAAAACATCTCTTCTCCATGGGGAACAGTCCCAACTTTTCCCGTCTTTTTATGTATTTCAGTTTCTTCTCCCTTTAAGTATAACCTTGCTTAATTGTGGTACACCAGAAGTAGACTCAGTGCTCCAGTTCAGACCAAACCAATGTTTCATACATGTTTAACTTCAGAAAGTGCTGAAAATATTCAGCAGATCTCTGGCAGTATCTGTGCTGAGAAACAGAGATATGATTTGAGGCAAATGTGATCCTTCTTTCAAGAGTTTGAGAGACATAAAGTCGCCAAATTCTAACCATACTGTAAGGCTGCTATCTCATTAGAGAGATAGGACTGGCGGTGGTTTTGGCTTGAGCCATTAACTCGGTTTGTCTCTCCGGATGCTGCCAGACCTGATAGGTATTGCCAGTAGCTTCTGTTTTTGTTTTTGACTTTTAACATTTTAACATATAGCAGAATTGTGATGAATGAAATTTGAATGACATGATTACGATGTCCATCATAAGTCTATTCTCTTGGAAAGAAGGTGAAGTCAATACAGCTAGTGGAAAACTATGACATGAAGTGGAAAGTACATATTGCGAAGAAGTCAGAAATTCCACCATTTAGTTTTTCAACCATTCTACAATACAAGGAGAACATCTTTGGACAAACAGGAATTCTGTCCAGCAGGAAAGAGGGCGAGAATGGCTACCTAACCTGACAATGAAGAAGCCCCACTAATGTGGTTCAAGGCAGTTCAAGCAGAGAACATTCCCATTTCTAGTCCAATCCTTTAGGAAAGAGGAGTCACCCTGGCAAAGAGACTGAGCCACAAGGAATTCACCTGCAGTGATGGAACATCGCCGTGGAATCATTGTGTTAAGTGATGAAAGATTGTGGTGGTTATGGTAATCCTAACAGATGATTAGCTCCAAAATGGTTTTCCCCACATCTTTAAAATGTATGCACTAAGAAAGATTTTTAACATGGGTGCAACTTTAATGTTTTATCATTTTTTGTTAGATTGTTCTCTGATATTTAAAGATGAAATGTGTAATGACGCAAAGCCAAACAAGGAACTAGTCACCACAATGATCTGTCACCAAAAAGGTGCCACTTCTTGGGATAGAAAAGTGTAAGAAAACATATTGCTAGCAAATTTCACTACACTACCCATTCCTTATGAGGCTAACAAAACTGCCACGATAACCTCCAGTATTTTTGAGACATGGACCAACATCCTGCATTACTGGGCTCAGGAGCATCAAGCTGATGTTCTTCTTCCCCAGTGGAACTATCAAATGCTGTGTTCAAAAGGGCTATGACAGCTCAATATGCTGAGAATGAGGAGAAAAGAGGCATGGGCTGTAGGAAGCCAGAATTGAAATTCCAGCAGAGACAACCATAGAAATGCATGCAGAGGTGGTCAACACTGTATACTGTATAATGGAACTGATAAATGAGACAATCATGGATGCAGCATGTTGAACAGCCCAAGGAGGCTGTTGACCCTGAAGAATCTGATGAATGCTTGCCCACTCACCTGCCTGTTTTCTCTAGCCAAAGCAATAAAGAGATGCTCTGGGATTTTGCACTGCAGCATAAGAACAGTGAAAGGATATTTGACGGCATGGAGTATATTGTACTTGGACACTAAACAGCAAAGGACTTTTGAGTTTTTTCAGAGCTAACTATCAACATTTTCCATCTTTTTATACATTCAGGCCATTGTAAGGTGTGGACAAGTTGAATAATGAAACCTTTTTCAAATAGTTACTGCTTTCATTTGAGATTTTCATTGATATACGGTGCATTTGTGGGTAAATTGGGTTACATTGGTGTCTTCTTGGCTTTTGTAAAGCTCTGTTTAACATAAATTTGCAGTGTATTCCTTGAGATTCAGTTTACGAGAATTACCAAATACCACGCATTTGTTACGCTCCTATTGCTATGAACGCGGAATGCTGCCGCTCTCAATTACTAATGCACATATTCATCCAGATTCCTCTGCTCCTGCACCCCTTCAGGATTGCATCCTTTGTTGCATAATGTTTCTCTACATTCATCAAAATGAATCATTTCACACTTCTTTGCATTAAATTTCATTTGTCACTAGTCTCCCCATTCTAACCAACCTGTCTACATCTTTTGATACAAAATATAGTTTTGCACCATCTGCAAACTTTGCAATTGTGCCTATGCACCAAGGTTAAGGTCATTCATATATATCAGTAAGAGCAGGGGTACTAACACTGAGTCCTGGGCAATTCCCCTAGAACATTTCCTCCAAACTAATAAACAAACGTTCACAACTATCCTTTGTTCCTTGTCATTCAGTCAATCTCATGCCCACCTATCTACTGTCCTGAAATTCCTGTACACCACATCAACAGCATTGCCCTCAGCATCGTCTGTTACCTCATCCCTCATCAAAAAATTCAAGCAAGTTAGTCAACAGTGGTTTCCCTGTAACAAATCCATGCTAGTTTTCTTCAATGAACTCATATTTGGTCAAGTTACTATTAATCTCATTCTGGAATATCATTTCTAAAAGCTTGCACCTGAGGTTAAATTGACTGGTCTTTCTGAACAGGGTACAAAATTAGCTTCTTCTTATTAAACTTAAACCCTCCAAGCATCTGAAGTACCTTCTCTTTCACAATAATTTTGGTAGCATCTTCTCCCTTGTTAAAGATAGGTGCAGAAAGTATTCAGTTCATACCTTAGCCATGCCTTCTTCTTCTATGTGTAAATCCCCTTTCTGGTCCCTTGTTGTTCGACAACTCCTCTTACTACCATTTTACTGTGTATACGCCTGTAGCAGGTATTTGAATTTCCTTGTATCACTTGCCAGTCTCTTTTCAAACTCGTTTTGCTTCTCTTTATTCATTTGAATGCTTATGGAGGGCATAGAAGAGTTAGGGAGTTTGATACATCATTTTTTATTCATTCAGGAATTTAACACATTGATGCATATCACACCAAATTAGAACAATGTATCACAACAAATGGTGAGCATTATGCAAGTCTTTTCTCTCTTTCAAGGAACCAGAAAGATCTAGCTAGCTAATCCTTCTAAGGAATTGAAGTAGCTGTGGGATTTTGCCTACGCTGTTATGGTAGTTGTGGTGTTCTGTTGTGGATATCACTTGATAGTTTATTCTAGCAATGACCTTGTTCTAATCTTTGGTTTACATATACTAACAATCCTTCCCTGGTATATATTCTGCCACGTAATTTTGGATTGCATTTTCCTTTCCACTGAGAAGAGTAGGAGAGGTGTGACTAAAGTGGATGAAATATTGTGTGTTGTGATGTACTCAATTCCTTGATTGACTGCCCACTTATGATACTTATATTGTATATGAGCCTTTACCAGGAAGAAACTTTTAAGCTCTGTTCTTTGAAGAAAATGTTAGAAATGAGCTTTCCCCCTACTCAGATTATGTGATAGCTGTAGCAAAAATAATATTGAAATTCAAGGCATGGATTAAGGAGAGAATTTGAAGAAGTAAATAGGGTAGAGTGGTTCTTACAGCTTCAAACTAATCACCAAAAAATCTGTATATTTCACAAAAAAAATCAAATTCTCTTCTCAGTCTCATGTCAGCCAGATATACCTTTTTGAAAAGGTCGAAGGCTTGAGACTAACCCCTCCCCTCACTTACTTCCACTTCTACCCAAATACTTCTTACCACTATGTGCGGACTGTATTCATGATTAAGAAAGTAAATTGACAAGGCCATATTGATATTAAAGGTTAGTGTTACCAATGCTGCTAATTTCACTCAGCTTTGTCAAGCTACTGCCATGCATTGGAGCATAAACTTCCAATTAGAAATCATGTCTAATGATAATAAAAAAAGGTCAGGTATTTAGATATGGTTACGTTGGAGGCTGTTTGAGAGTGGCTTCACAAAAATATCTTTTCCCAATGTTTTCATCACTCACTTAGGTTGCCAGATCAAGCAAGACTTTTCTGACTATCAATATCTCGGAAAACTATGGTTGTTTTGGGGGAAAATAAATCAATCAGTGCCTGAAGGTTTGCACCCTGCATCTATCAGTAGAACAGCACCTTAACAACTACTTAAGAACATCAATGCTTTAAATTACTTGGCATCAGGGAGCAGCAGGTGATCTTTTCTATGCTTTTTATAAAATTGTCCTGGATCAAGAATACCATAGATGTTCTATTCAGGAAGGCTATGGAATTCACATCCTTCCCAATGGGTTCAGACAAAAAAAATGCAATTTTATTATGAACTATGTCACTCAAAGCTCCCTGATAACAACCCTAACAATGTTATGAACAGTAGAGGTTTTAATTTTATTAGTGTCATGCTCATGTATCATAGCAATGCCAGATGTCCAGAATACTGCCATGACTCCTTCATCATGCAATAATTCACCCAACTAGCTCTCACAATTCAGAGCACTACATCTGATTGGTGTTTGGAAGAGCTGGTGGATGATTCTAGTATGTCTCTCATAGACAAAAAGGGAAGACTGGAAAAATGGGATTTGCCACTGAAAATGAAGACTGCGCTTGCATTTTTGCCACATTAAATTCATAAATGCCTTAATCCCAACCATTAGTGCTACACTTAAGCTACCTGGACACTACACTCTAAAAGTCCTGAAAATCAACTTGTTTCTGCAGTTACAGCAGGAATTGCACATGTGCCCAACTCTAAACAGACATATGGGTCCATAACTGTCTAGTGATCAGAGATGCAAAAGCAATCTACGGTTATGGTACTCAACTAACAGCACAGAGGTCAAGAATTAAAATCTCATTATGGTAATTTATTAAATTGAAATAAAAATATGATAATTTAGTGCTCGCATTAGCAGGATGGTTTTGAAAGCTGCTGGATTGTCAAAGAAACATAACTGCTTCATGAATATTCTTCTGGTCTCGCCAATTTGTGACTCCAGTTGCATGCGCATGGCTCCTTAGTGCCTTCAAGGCAGTCATATTATCAATACCCCAACAGCAAATACAAAAAAGATGATCTTGTACTACCTTACTACTGCACAGTGTCTTATCTCGTCTCAGCTCACCCTATCGAGCTCTTTAAGCAAGTGTTGATTGATCTCTTTTGAATCAAATGCAGCTTATGGGATTCACAAAATGTTGTGTTTCACAGTCTTGATGTTTCAAAAGATGGGATTGTTAGGGGGAAACCAGGATAACATTGATCACTCAGGATGAGAGGAGGGGAATCAACATAAGAAGCACCCCTCCCATTAGAGGTTCTCATGGGTACTTAAAGCAGCTGGTGAAGCCTTCACATAATTCCTGCTCCTGTACACCTCCCTCTCTTGCCCCAATTTCCTAAAGCAGATCCTGCTTTCAAACTCAATTGACATCGAGGCTACGATCTTTATTTCTGCCATTTAAAACAAAACATTGTTCATTCATTAATTTAACAAAATGCCACATACATGTAAAGGCACAGTTGGGGTTGGGAAGACATGTCATAGATGATACATTAATAATGTTCACTGCTATTACTCCTTGGTATTAACACCATCCCCCACTCCCTGAAAATTGCTGAATGATTTCCACGGGTTCATAATTAACATTGCCAAGGCCAATGAAACTCTGTTTTTGTCATGAGGCTCCCCACTAAAATTAATAATGATTGTGAAATTAGTAATTGTTTTGACATTGTTATGCATTATTCCTACGCAAACCTCTTATATCGGAAATTAATGTTCTAGGACCCCCCTTGTAATGATTAAATCAATGGTCATGACATGACACTTAACCTTGAAAGCTAATGGAGCAGCACAGTGGCTCAGTGGTCAGCACTGCTACCTTGCAGCATTAGTGACCTGGGTTCAATTCCAGCCTTGGACTGTCTGTGTGGAGTTTGCATGTTCTCCCCTTGACTGTGTGGGTTTCTACTGGGTGATCTGGTTTCCTTCCAATGTGCAAGTTAGATGGATTGTCCAGGAATATAAGGGATAGGGTGGGGAAGGTCAGTGCAGACTTGGTGGGCTGAATATCCTCTGTAGGGATTCTATGACAGTGGAACCACTTAAATCCCTGAATTTGTAGGATTTGTTCTAATGCAGACATGGTCTAGAAGGACATCATTAACTTATTTTGTTTGGCAGGGTAAATATCATATCATTACTCAGATGCTTTATAATTCAGTCTTTATCCATCTTTCTCTTTGTTTCATCACGAGGAAGAACACTTTTTTTGTTTAGCATCTAACCATCATACACCATTGAGGAGCATCAGGTTGAATTAGATAGCATCAATAAACTGGTGTGAGGATTGCAATGCATGATTAAGTCACACACATTCGGTGTAACAGGGGTAGCACCCCAGCTTTGTGCTGCCTGCCTATTTGATTGACAGCAACATGCAGCCAATGCTAACCACATTGTTCATAGGCTGCACACATCAGCAGAAAGCCCAAACTGTAACTTGCCAGTACTGCTCAAAGTTAACATGTTCTCCTTAAAATTAGCTTACACCTCAAAAAGCAAAGATACACAGAGACTAGGGTCAGATTAGAAACTAGTTGATGACGATCATGCAGGAAGTATTTATGACATCATAAATATTGAAGATTAGCACAATATGGGAGGAAGAAAATGTCAACTTTTAAAGACAGTGTACTGGAGTCCTTGGTGGACAGAAAGAGAGATGTTCTGTAATTGTAGAGGGCAGTGGGAGTAGGTTGCTGTGGAAGTCAATGGCTGGAGTCAAGCCTTGGAGACCTGAATGCTATGTCACAAGAAATTCAATGACCTCACATGAGTGGTCAAAGTAATGAATGAAGCTAAAAATTCTCCTCCTACATGCTGCAGAATAAGTCCTGGTCAATTTACCACATGACCATCATTCACTTACCAATAACATCTGTTGTGACCAATATATAACATTCATATGCTTTACCTTGCCCACACCCATTTTGAACTGCTGCAAATCTCATAATTACATCTCACAGCTATCACATATTGCCTGGGATCTTCTCAAAATAGAAAATAATCAAAGGTCAGGAACATTTCAAGGTCCCAACATTGCTGGAGTTTGCATGTTCTCCCCTTGACTGTGTGGGTTTCTGATGTCCTCAGGACTTTGTGTCTTATGGAAGGGGCTAATTAACAGTTTGCTACCGTGTTCACTATTTAATTAAGGTCAGCAGGTAGGACCATGATGTGGGAATGCCAACAGGATGCTCACTAGACTGGATGGCTAGCAGGCCCACTGAGAGATTTGGACATGGCTGAAGAAGTCAGTTGAAAATGGAGGCACCCTTGGATGGCAGTAGAGCATTTTTTAAAAAAAATGAAGCCAAGAGATGTTCAACCATCAGTGTAATTTCAGCCTTATGGCCCCATCATTAGGAGTTTGAGAAGATGCTGCAACTTCCCATTGACCAACTGCCAGACTCAGGCCTACATGATTCTGGGAATGTTTTGTTACTGTGGCATAATAATCTATGATTGGTGCATTTTGGATTGCTTAGCTGTGAAGCACTTGTCAATTTCTGTGGTAACCAGACCCTAGGAAATTAGCCTGGAGACAGGGCAGTGTTGGAGAGCCATCTAAATGGGGTCTTTAAGTAGAACATAGAACATTACAGCGCAGTACAGGCCCTTAGGCCCTCGATGTTGCGCCGACGTGTGAAACCGATCTGAAGCCCATCTAACCTACTCTATTCCATTATCATCCATATGTTTATCCAATGACCATTTAAATGCCCTTAAAGTTGGTGAGTCTACTCCTGTTGCAGGCAGGGCATTCCATGCCCTTACTACTCTCTGAGTAAAGAAGCTACCTCTGACATCTGTCCTACATCTATCACCCCTCAATTTAAAGCTATGTCCCCTCGAGCTAGCCATCACCATCTGAAAAAAATGCTCTCGCTGTCCACCCTATCTAATCCTCTGATCATCTTGTATGTCTCTATTAAGTCACCTCTTAACCTTCTTCTCTCTAATGAAAACAGCCTCAAGTCCCTCAGCCTCTCCTCATAAGACCTTCCCTCCATACCAGGCAACATCCTGGTAAATCTCCTCTGCACCCTTTCCAATGCTTCCACATCCTTCCTATAATGCGGCGACCAGAACTGTACGCAATACTCCAAGTGCGGCTGCACCAGAGTTTTGTACAGCTGCAACATGACCTCATGGCTCCGAAACTCAATCCCTCTACCAATAAAACCTAACACACCGTACACCTTCTTAACAACGCTATCAACCTGGGTGGCAACTTTCAGGGATCTATGCACATGGACACCGAGATCTCTCTGCTCACCCATACTACCAAGAATCTTACCATTAGCCCAGTACTCTGTATTCCTGTTACTCCTTCCAAAGTGAATCACCTCACACTTTTCCCCATTAAACTCCATTTGCCACCTCTCAGCCCAGCTCTGCAGCTTATCTATGTCCCTCTGTAACCTGCAACATCCTTCCACACTATCCACAACTCCACCGACTTTAGTGTCATCCGCAAATTTACCTTCTATGCCCTCATCCAGGTCATTTATAAAAATGACAAACAGCAGTGGCCCCAAAACAGATCCTTGCGGTACACCACTAGTAACTGAACTCCAGGATGAACATTTCCCATCAACCACCACCCTCTGTCTTCTTACAGCTAGCCAATTTCTGAGCCAAACCGCTAAATCACCCTCAATCCCATGCCTCCGTATTTTCTGCAATAGCCTACCGTGGGGAACCTTATCAAACGCTTTACTGAAATCCATATACACCACATCAACCGCTTTACCCTCATCCACCTGTTTGGTCACCTTCTCAAAGAAGTCAATAAGGTTTGTAAGTACATTTCCATCTTCAAATGGCTGGGACAATTCATTCCATTGGCTGCTATTCAACCATGACAGCCATGTGTGTCTGCAGCAGGTAGCAGATTTCAGAAAGGACATACTTACTGAAATGCTGGTGTCTAATGCAATGTTCCACACTGAGGTTTAGGTAGGGAACTCTTCCCTAAAGTCTCTGGGCATATATAGCCTACTATTGTGAGCCCTTCTTCCCTTCCCATGCCTCCATTTTTCAATAGCTTGTCTT
Organism: Rhincodon typus; assembly: GCF_021869965.1. NCBI lineage: Eukaryota > Metazoa > Chordata > Chondrichthyes > Orectolobiformes > Rhincodontidae > Rhincodon > Rhincodon typus. Next base: position 141,693,771 of record NC_063332.1, on the reverse strand, counting down.
TTTCTTGTTGTCTCTGCATAGTTTCAAAGTAGTAACAAAGAGGATTGATGAGGGCAGATGATTTATATGGACTTCAGTCAGGCATTTGACAAGGTTCCCTGTGGTAGACTGGTTAGCAGGGTTAGATCACATAGAATAGAGGGAGAACTAGCTATTTGAATATGGAACTGGCTCGAACATGGAAGATAGAGGGTGGTGGTGGAGGGTTGCTTTTCAGACTGGAGGCCTGTGACCAGCGGTGTGCCACAAGGATCATATAGAGGTTTATAAAATCATGAGGGGCATGGATAGAGTGAATATCAAGGTCTTTTCCCAAGGGTGGAGGAGTCCAAAACTAGACGGCATAGGTTTAAGGTGAGAGGGGAAAGATATAAAATCGACCTTTTAACGCAGAGGGTGGTGCATATATGGATTGAGCTGCCAGAGCAAGTGATGGAGGCTAGTACAATTACAACATTTAAAAGGCATCTGGATGGGTATATGAATAGGAAGGGTTTAGAGGGATATGGTTCAAATGCTTGCAAATGGAACAAGATTAATTCGGGACATCTGGTTGGCATGGATGAGTTGGACCTAAGGGTCTGTTTCCGTGCTGTGTATCCCTATTACTCTAATGTTGTATTCCAATGGGAATGGATACTACTGCATCAATGATCGGTACAAGTCCTGAAGTCAGAAAGAACTCCTTCATGACCTGCACACCATTCCAACAGTAAACAAACAGAGAAAACATAAGTTTTATAGAATCAGAACAACAGCAACTAATCTACAAACAGCCGATGATTCCGTTAATGTGCCTCCTGCTGCTGAAACTGTGTAAAATAAAACAGTTAGCTCAAACTTTGATCCCCAAAATACAACCACTGGCATCAAATCAGCACACATGCTCATTGATGTCATGACCTACCAGTATTTAGAGGAGACATCCACTGCACCTCTGCTAATATTCCATTTGTTCATGTGATTTTTCCCACAGGCATGTACATGCACTAAAGCTGCCATTTTGAAGCTCTAAGAGCACCCATTGCAATCAAAACTCCCTTACATTTGCAAAGTGACATCAGTTTCCCAAAGAAGTTGAGGAATACGGTCACTGTTGGAGAACAAAAACGGAAGTTGCAGGAAAAGCTCAGCAGGTCTGGCAGCATCTGTGAAGAAAAATCCAAGTTAACATTTCGGGTCTGGTGACCCTTCCTTGGAACTGTTGAAGTACAGTTGGAGTACTGCAGGATGAAACATGAGACTAATTCATGTTGATAATTTTATACCTTTGCAAAGCTCAAATTATTGTTTGGCTTGGGATCAGAAAGTAAACCTGGTCAGATTACCCCATTAGATACCGAGTTGTTTCAACTTGGAATTTCTGAGGGATGAGCGCCCATAATTTGTTGACTATAAGCATCTCACAAACACAGCAATCTCCATCCTTCTACATTACAACCACTGGGATACACCTCCTATGGGCATTAGCTTGTCAGAAGAGTCATACCAATCTTGAAATGTTAACTGTTTCTCTCGGCACAGACGCTGCCTGACCTGCTGAGTTTCTCCAGCAATCTCTGTCTTTGTTTTGAATATGAACTACAGTTGAGCACTAGAGTGAAAAATAATTGGTCAGCTTTTCTGTAAGCTTATAAATCAGTATTGATTGAAATATTGGTGTGTAAGGATTTTTTTTGTAATAGCTGTTGATTTTACAGTAATATTTGACATGAACAGTGACCTTGATACATGGACAGTTGCTGATGATTGGAGGATGGATGTTAGTCAGACAGTTAACAACAAGTGAACAAGTATTTTTCATTGAGGTTCTCTCCAACTAGCTATTGCTGAACAGCTGAGATTACAGGCAGCTGTCTTTCACTTAGAGTCACAGAGTCATAGAGATGTACAGCACGGAAGCAGACCCTTTGGTCCAACTCATCCATGCCGATCAGATATCCTAGATAAATCTAGTCCCATTTGCCAGCACTTGGCCCATATGCCTCGAAACCCTTCCTGTTCGTTTACCCATCCAGAAGCCTTTTAAATGTCGTAATTGTACCAGCCTCCATCACTTCCTCTGGCAGCTCATTCCATACACGCACCACCCTCTGCGTGAAAAAGTTGTTCCTTAAGTCTCTTTTAAATCTTTCCCCTTTCACCTTAAACCTACGCCCTCTGGTTTTTGATGCCCGCGCCCTGGGGAAAAGACCTTATCTATTTACCCTATCCATGCCCCTCATGATTTAATAAATCTCTTCACCATGTCTTTAACAGTTGGTATTGTCTCCTTCATCAAACCGAATGTCCATCCACCCTGATGGCTTCGTGCATTACCATCAATGCAGAAAAACAATTATGCAGCTTACAGCTAACCATAATCACATGGGATACTCTGTTTACTTTACAAGATGCTGCTCGAATTTAAATGAAGACTCAATAACCTACTCATCTTACTGTAAAAGAGTTCCGTAGTTAAATGTGGAACCCTATGAGAAGTTTTAAGTCAATTGTATAGGATATGTCTCTTGTCTTCAAACTGCCAGCCTTTAACTAGCTGTTCAATAGTTAGCAGTAAGTGATGCAATGTAAAAGCATCATGAAAATTGTCAAGAAAGAGCTCACAATCCTATATACTGTATTGTTCATCATCACTAGTTGCATCTTCATAGAATTGAAACTAACGTAATAGATGAAAGCAATTGCGTTATGTGAAGAAAACCTAAGGACAAAGTAGGCATGGATAGGGAATCTTGCAATTTATGTGAACCCCAAAATATTATTCTTCTGCTTCAATGTATCAATTTGAAAAACAATGGGTATTTTTGTTTTGGTAAGCAAGGTGTCAGTTACCTTTTTAATACAAGCATAGACTATGGGTAGGTTGATGTTATTGATACCCTAAGTCTCAGCTTGGGAGGAATGGGGTGAAGACTTTTACATTTGCAGCGGTCTTCATTGTAGCAGGCAGTGCTGCGCTGGAGTTAGTTTCAGGATGTGACATGACTTATCACTGCCCCAACCAATTTCCAATAACAGCGCTGCCTGCGAGGAATGAACAGGAATCCACAGGAAATAGAGCCCCTTCTACAACCAGCACAAACTGATATTCTCACATTTCAATCACTTAATCACTTAATCTGAACATTCTTTCTCCCCCAGCAGTTGAACACCTCTCCTCCCTACTATTGCATAAATGCTGCCCCCTCCATACTTCATTTCAGCTCTGATGAAGAGTCATCGAGACTCGAAATGAAAGCTTGCTTTCTCTCCAGGGATCCTGCCTGATCCGCTGTGATCTTCAGCATTTTTTGTTTTCACTTCAGATACCAGCATCTGCAGTAATTTGCTCCTACAAACTGATGGAAGTTATGAGCAATGCATTTTTCACACAACACAATCCCATTTTTATTAAACACAATGGAGCAGGAAGACACAAGAATGGCTTAAATTTAACCTAAATTGCAGCCTGAAATTGTTGTTGACACTTCTCCCTTTAACACACACAAATGCGTACCCTATTTGTAATATCCTTTTGAAAAATGAAACAAAATGTTCACAAAGAGAGTTAAGGAAACAAAGCATTTTTAACCACCCCCAATCCCTTGACATTTGAATTAAGAAAAGCTACTGAGAGATACAATGAGGTTCTGGTGTTCATCGAATTGCATGCTGGTAGAGCTCATTACCTTTAAGGTGGCAAGGATAAAAATAGAGAAAAAAGATTGCTTCCACTGTAATGGGATGAAGACATCACTGGTTTATTCAATCCACTTATCCATGTAAAACAATGTCTATATAGAGGTATCTTACGTTAAGGTCCAACAACTGACAATTGGTAATCTTGCATCAAAATACAGATCCTCAAATAAATCTCATTTATCCTTTCCGGTGGTTTTGTCACAAGCTTCTTATGCTGATCAAATTTAACCAGTTTTGATTATTTCACTGTCCCTTCAGCTGTTGCAGTCAGCCTTCATAATCAATAAAAGACAATAATGACATCATTCCCTCCACACAAAAGATAAAAAGTTGGATTTTTTTGTTAATGTATCAGATGCGTTACAATTATTTTCTTTCATTGATCTTATAAAAAGTAACCAAGAGTAGTGACAGTACTATCTGGAATGGTACCATTATCACATCTGTGCTAAAGCAAGAATGTGTTAGTTTTTTCCTCTGTATTGTTGTTTTTGAGTTGTTATGAAGTCCAGTTTCATAAAATTCACTGTACGTTACAATACTATTCAGCTTTCATAAGACATTAAAAGAGCGGGCTGAATAGTTAGGCTGAATTTGAGTTTTTTGGGCTAAGTTTGAGTGGTGTTGAGCTTATTTCAAGGTTTTCTTGCTGTGAGATTTCTCACTATATCTTCTCAGACTTGTCTGATTAACTACCTACTCCACATCTTTGATGTCTCTCACATCCAATTCCATTCCCTTCTTAGCACACCCTATTTCTAGACCATTTGCTACTCGCTGGATATCTGCCAGAAGACTGGCATCCCTGGCACCCACGTCATCTTCTAAAGTCTGTTGTGCACCCAGAAAAGCACGATCAGTTCATAGCTGTCCTGCATGGCTCCTGATATTTGCCTTGGACGTGACAGACTGGGGGGGAGGGGGGGGGGGGGGGTGGTGGTGGGTGTGTGGGGGACTGAGGCCTGCTGACAGCTATACCAAGCTTCCTAGCTTTGTGCCTGTGCTAAATAGCAACATAGAAGTAATACCTGCTGAGGAGGCAAGGCGCAAAAAGGCAAGGCAAGACAGGGATGTTGTGGACATCCAGATATGCTCACAGTGGGTGAGTGCAATAGCAGGCAGGAAAGAGTCTGGAGATGCAGCCTGGTCCAGTCTGTGAGCTGGGTGCATGTCCGTGATGTAAAGTGTCCTTGGGGCAGCAGCATTACAATGGTAGTCTCAGTTTCAGCCTGCAATGCAGTATTGAAGCACAGAAGTGAATCGGAAGGGTCTATGGGCATTTTTAGAGGCTACCACATATCGGATGATAATGTCAGTGGTTGTGGGTGTGTATGGCAAGTGGCCAGTGTTCATAGAGCATGTCCTGAGATGTTTGCACTTGAAGTTCAACATTGAGTTCCTTTGAAACAAGCAAGGAGCTATAGTTACCAGGTACCCACTCTGATTTGATGTCGAGAATTTTTGATTCCTAGCTTGTTTGGCACATTTGGTAAGATAGAAAGCTGAACATTAATGAGGTGAGTTGAGATCTTAATAAGGTGGTTAACAGGCTATAATCCCCTTAATTTGTAACTCGCCACTGCCTAGTGAGAAAGTCGTCTCAATGCTCGGAAGATGCATAAAAGATACAATGAGATGCTTCTCACATTGAGATCGACCTCACTTGACTTCTTGCCTAATTCTACTACAAACCCTGCCAGGTAGCTCAGGTTGTTCAGATCCCTATAGACCAATAGATCCATGTTGCTGTTTGCAATCCATATTGTGGGGAATTTACTTATAAACTGCACACATAACTCATCTTTTAAACATTAATATTTGCCAGAAATATCCTCTTAAGAAGTCACCACAGAGAAAAACAAATGAACTGCAAACTTACACAAAGGAAGAAGCTGTGCTGTGTGTCCAGTCACATGAAATGGTTTGATAGAATTTCAGTAAAGGTATCAATTTAATTCATTTGACTATAAAAATAATCAGACTATATAAATAGCAATAAAACTGATAATCTGTCATAAAGTACTCTTACCAATGCTATTACAAAATGAAATATTGCTCCCAATGGTTAAATTCACAGGTCAATAGAGCTGGCAGATTTTGTTTAATATTCATACAGGGCACCAAAACCTGATTATTGAAGACAATGAAAAATCATATCGAATGATTGTCGTCACAACCAATTTGACTTACTTCAGTTCAGGAGGAATCTATGCAAGCTGAGCTAGTAGATTCCACTCAGATGTAAAGAAAGAGGTATGTAATTTGACATTAGGTTGAGATTGAGAAAAATGACAAACAACTGCAGTGAACAGTAATTTTAACCAAAGCCACAGCACAGAAAGAAAAATAGTTTGTTTAAGTTAAATTAAGCAATTTAATAACTGAAAATCAAAAAGATACTAGGATACCAAAGACAGGCGAAACAAAGCCGAGTCTCAAGTTTGCTTTCAATCTGTTATAAGGAACGAGATAAATAGATGCTTGGATGATAATGATTTTGGAATAGTCAGCATGGATATGCAAATTAGAAATCACGTTTGTTGAACTTGAAGTTTTTTGAAGATGTTATTAACAAAATTGATAGAGGGAAGTCGAAGGATGTAGTATTGTTGGATTTTCAGAAGTCTTTTGAAAGAAGTCTCCCAACTGAAGGCTAGTTAGAAAAACTAATGCACATGGGATAGGAGATAATGCGCAAGCATGGATTAATGATTGGCTAACACACAGGAAATAGCGAATAGAAGTAAATGGGTCATTCTCACATTGGCAGGGCGTGACTAACTGGGATATTGAAAGGATCAGTGCTTGGACTCCAACTGTTTACAATACATATATATCAATAATTTGGAAGTGGGGCCAAATGTAATGTTTCCAATTTGCTAATGATACAAAGTAAAGCGGCATTGTAGATTGTGAGGAAGATATAAAGTGGCTTCATAAAGATTTGGACGGATTTAGTGGATGGAGAAGAACATGGCAAATGGCACTTTGGTAGGAGACACAGAGGTACAGAATATTTCTAAATTGTATGGAGATGGAAAGTGTAGATGTATAAAGGGACCTAGGTGTCCTTGTTGATAAGTTGCTGAACATTAACATGCGTGTGCAGCAAGCTATTAGGTAGACTAATAGAATGTTAATCTTTGTTACAAAATAATTTGAGTACAGGAGTAGTGAAGTCTTGCTTCAATTGTATAGGAGCCTGGTTAGACGGAGCCTGGAGTACTGTGTGTAGTTTTGGTCTCCTTATCTCAGGAAACATATTATGCCCATAGAGGTAGTGCAATGAAAGTTCACCAGACTTGTTTCCACACTGGTGGAACTGTCATATAAAATGGCTCTGGGAAAACTGGGCCTATATTCTCCAGAGTTTCAAAGAAAGGGAAAAGATCTCATTGAAGTGTTTAACATGCTTAAAGGGATAGACAGGGTAGATGCAGGTAAGATACTTCCCCTGGTTAGGAAGTCCAGAACTAGGAAGCATGATTTAATAGTAAAAATAAGGAGGATGTTACTTCAATCTGAGATGACACAATTTTTTATTCAGAGGGTTATGAACCTTTGGAATTCTCTACCAAAGATGGCTGTGGAAACTTGGTCTTTGAGAATGTAAATTTGATAGGTATATTGGATTTAAGGGATGAGATGGGTAAAAGGCAATGAAGTGTACAATCAACAAGATTGTATTAAATGGAAAGGCAGATTTGATGGGCTGAATGGCCTACTCCCATTCCTAATTGACTAAAACAACTCACAGTGTTAACAATCCGATAGTTCCTTGCTGTTATTGAATTTGTTCACTCTTTTAGATATTTATCAAGCTGTACAGATATGTTATGACATGCGTCTTGAACAGATGGGGCTTGAACCCAGATCTCCTGGCTCAGAGGTTGGGACAATAGAACTTCACCAGAACAGTGCTTGTTGGCTGGTTTATGCTGACTGTTATAGCTCATAGGTGATGAATAGTGCAGAAATAGTTGACTTACTGAAAGGCTTTTCTGAAAAAGGAAACATTACTTCAGATGGCTCTGATAGATATTGGACTTTATACATAAAAAGATTTGGCCTTCATACATATGACTTTCAAACATGTGCTTCATCAATCTTTCAAAAGACAGACTAAATAAACAGTTGATAAGCAACACATGAGAAGGCAGAAAAGCAGTTAGCAGCGGATTCATATACTTCAAAAATACCCCCATTCTTCAAGTAATAATACCAAATAACGAGCAAGTTGTTTTCTTCTGAGTTGTAGAAATGGACAACATTTTGAAAGTGATTTGAAACAATTAACTGAACATTATTTTCTTTTTCGAAGAAACTTATACTTTAAACAATAGAAATAAAATTCCCCTTTTATACTTACTATCTGTTGCACTCTCCACAGAATTAGTGTCCTGTTAGGAAACAGTTCACAGTCACTTGCTAACTTGCAGCTGTATGTGTTATCCCTGAGTAATAACTTTGAGTGACCAACTCCAGATGCCTTCCTCAGAGTTCCTTAAATTCACCACTAGTATCAAAGCCTATTCCAATGATTCCTCTTCCCTCTGCTGACCAATCTTCCAGAACCTGTGGAAGGCTGCAGAATGCGTATCTTAAACTACAGATCTGCAGCCGCGTCCACCTGTGGAAACTCACAAAATCAAGGAGCTTTATTTCCCTCCTTCTGTCTACCCAAGAATTCATTGTTGTAAAAAAACCTGTTAGTCCGTCTCAAAAATGGCTTCCTTTGTCCTCATCCCCATGATAATGTTAACACATTAACCTTGTATTCAGGTAAAATTGTCATTGAGCCATATTTTACCTCAATTACCCTTTTATATTAAGAGAAAACATACAGCTCACAACACAACCATTTACCAGCAGTAACATTGTATTCCTCGCTTTGTTCTATTATCGTTATGCACTTTGTATGGTATGGTCTGCCTGTACTGCATGCAAAACAAAACATTTCACTGTATCTAGGTACATGTGACAATAATAAATCAAATCAAATTGAATAAAAACTTGATACCTATAACTTATTTGGTCTTTGGGAGACTCAGAGACCAATCACTGTAAGTGCAGAGACTGCTGCCATTGTCTCCAGGCATAAATCCCTTGCACCTTCTCCTCAATAAAACAATCAAATGATCATTAACAATCAGAAGCTCCCAAGCTTATTGTGAGGCAGATTGCAAAGCAGGTTGTATGAAGTCCTTCATCTACTCTGAAGTTAAATCGACTATCTTGAAATATAATAATTTTACGAATCACACAATTCTAACACTGTGCCAATATATATGTCATGAGTTTAAGGAGCTGTAATACCACAGTATGGCTGTCATAGTATAACCAGATAGACAATATAGTTCTAAATCTTAATTTGTATTCCTTAGTGACACAATGGATGGAATCTTATAGGGTTCTGAACAGTCTGGGCAATGGCAGGAAATGTGCGAAAAAAATCATGTGAGAAGTTGGTCAAGGCCTTTTTCGACGTTGGGAGCAATCTACTCAAATTGAGCAACTTGAGAGCACGTTCAAACAAAGTTCTGATCATCGAGCTGAGTTTCTTGCAGGAGTGATGAGAAGCCTTTCAATGGGAATCACTGTTTGTTGTCAATCTCATTAACTGCAAATCTCACCTCATTAATATGCAGCTTCCTATCCTGCCACCTGCCACGAGGAAATTGACACTTAGCAAAAATATTATAAGATTTAGCTCAACATGTGAGACTTTTTAAAACTTTAGTATTCTTATTCCTTTGACAATCTAGAGGGAGTACCTTTTTTTAATTCACTTGTGGGATGTGGACATCATTGGCTGGCCAGCATTTTATTTCCCATACTGAGTTGCCCTTGAACATATTATTTCATCCTTTATCTTTCTCTAATGAACCAGTATGTGGTTCCCCAAAATATTTTATATTATTGTAAAACAAAAGAATGAAAACAAAAATAAGGCATGAAAGATTGATCCATTGGAGAAAGCAAAACTTAGAGTAAAAAGCTACAAAATTTATATTAATAACATTTCAATATAGTCTTAACAGTAAATATTTGGGTTGAGAAACTTGACTTATGTCCTAAATGAAGTCAATGGAGCAATTATTTTGCCCACTGGTCGCGCTGGCATGATATGCAAAACAAATCTGCACTTGAGCCTCAATTAAATACGATCAGCAACCTCAAAAGAAAACAGCCCAAGGCTTATCCACCCTCTTTTCATAGTTAAACTGTTCCATCCCACTGCACCTCCCAGTCGCGAACCATTTCAACTCCCCCTCCCATTCCTCAGACGACATGTCCTTCCTGGGCCTCCTGCAGTGCCACAACGATGCCACCCAAAGGTTGCAGGAACAGCAACTTATATTCTGCTTGGGAACGCTGCAGCCCAATGGTATCAACGTGGACTTCACAAGCTTCAAAATCTCCCCTCCCCCTACCGCATCCCAAAACCAGCCCAGCTTGTCCCCGCCTCCCTAACCTGTCCTTCCTCCCACCTATCCCCTCCTCCCACCTCAAGCCCCACCCCCATCTCCTACCAACTAACCTCATCCCGCCCCCTTGACCTGTCCGTCCTCCCTGGACTGACCTATCACCTCCCTAACTCCCCACCTACACTCACCTTTACTGGCTCCATACCCGCCTCTTTGACCTGTCTGTCTCCTCTCCACCTATCTTCTTCTCTATCCATTTTCTATCCGCCTCCCCCTCTCTTCCTATTTATTTCAGAAACCCCTTCCCCTCCGCCATTTCTGAAGAAGGGTCTAGGCCCGAAACGTCAGCCTTCCTGCTCCTCTGATGCTGCTTGGCCTGCTGTGTTCATCCAGCTCTACACCTTGTTATCTCACAATGTGGTGAATCTCCTTTGCACCCTTTCTACTGCAATGACATTCTTCCAAAAGTATGTTGACCAGAACTGCACTCAGTGCTCCAGCTGTGGCTGAACCAAAGGTCTGTACAGCTTCAATATAACCTCCCTACTTTTATAATCTATTCCCTTACTGATGAAGGCAGTGTACTGTATGCATTCTTAACTACCCTATTAACCTGACATGCTGCCTTCAGGGATTTGTAGATAAACACTCTGTCCATCTGTCTGTTCATCTGAGCTCCCTTTAGACCTGTCATTCATTGAATCCTCCCTTGTCTTGTTAATTCTTCTAAAGTGCATCACCTCACATTTCAGGGTTAAAGTCCATCAGACCATGATCTGCCTAACTGACCAATCCATCTGTATCCTTCTGTAACCTAACACTTTCCTCCTTACCGTCAACCACCCGGCCAATCTTTGTGTCATCCACAAACTTACTTACCATCCCCCTCACATTTTCTTCCCTAATGTTTATATTCAGTTGCTGACCATGTTGGTATCCTTGAGCTCCTGTGGATGCCTCTCTGTTCTTCTCTTGAAGATTGTTGTAATTTTGTTTATCAGGTCTGTAGTACTACACTTCAAAATCTCTGCTGGAATGCCTTCTGTGTTTTATTTAATTGATCTGATTGTCATTTTCACCTCATGAGTGGAAAGAGGAAAGGACACTTCCTTTCTCAGGCAACTGCTCAATTTGATATACAGAATCTGCTAAAATGTGGGAGTTTCTGTTGACGATTTTAGTGAAGTGGTTACACTACCTTTCTTTACAACTGCCTTATTAATGATTAGTTCACCTCACTTGGTTATTAGAATAGGAGCAAATGTTGTGGTGGGTGAGCTATGTACAATGTGAGGCTGGAAAAGCACAGCAGGTTAAACAGAATCTGAACAGCATTTAAGTCAACATTTTTCGCTGAAACCCTTCGTCAGTTCTGGCTTCCAGCATCCGCAGTCCTTACGGTCTCCGAGCTACGTACAGTCTTCAATATATTGTAAAAACACATCTTTCATCTTAGCACAGATGTTGCAACTTGTCAACATTTGCATCACACCAGTCATTCTGCGTTTCCCCTTAAGTACATTTGAGCATGTGTTTAGTAGTTTCAGAGGCTTGACACTGAGTTGTTGACTATGAAGCTGCTCGAGGACTTGCACATAACAAGCTGTTTTGTTTTAGAAGCTGGGAGATGCTTTCAACATTCTCATCAAATCAATCTTTTTCCATATATCTGCAGCATCTGAAGCTGTTTTATCCATTTTCTTCATCACTTGGAGAGAACGATCAAACTACACTGTCAATTTACATAACAAGGCCTAAAACAAAATAGGGTTTTTAAGTCTTTGATGTCTAGCTTTGGATGTACCTCGCAAATTGACTGCTGATATTCTCACTGCATCTTTAGAATCAGCTGTCTGTCAATCAGCTAGAGGTCTGTCCAGCTGTCAGCTCCTCGAATGGCACGAGATCCCTTGTGTCAGCCTTTTGTGTCCATGCACTAAGCACATAGTCCACTGCCATCCACTACAAAGCCACTGACTCCCATAACTGCCTTTGCCACCCAGCTCTTCACATCCCACATTCTGTAAGAATTCTATCCCATTCTCCCAATTCCTTTGCTTACATCGTATCTGTTTGGATGGTGCCACCTTTCAAAACAGCGTAACTGACATGGCTTCCTTGATTGATTGATTGATTGATTTTATTGCCACATATACCAAAATACAGTGAAAAGCTTTGTTTATGAGCCGTACATGGAAGATCACAGCAAGCAAAGGATATACAGATCAAAAAGATTTAGAGGCATACAAGTTACATTGCAGGTTACATTATTTGAGGCTAGAGTCCATTCAACAGTCTGAAAAAGGCCGGAAAGAAGCTGTTTCTGAACCTGCTGTGCGTGTGTTCAGGCTTCTGTGTCTTCTGCCTGACATAAGAGGTTGTAGGAGGTCATTACCAGAGTGTAATGGGTCTTTGATGATGTTGGCCGCCTTTCCATGGCAGCGAGCCATGTAAATGGAGTCCATGGATGGAAAGTTGGCTTCTGTGATGGTCTGGGCTGTGCACACCATCTTCTGTAGTTTCTTACGGTCTTGGAGAGAGTGGTTGCCATACCAGGCCGTTATGCACCCAGACAGAATGCTTTCAATGGGTGCATCTGTAGAAGTTGGTGAGGGACCTTATGGACATGCCAAATTTCCTAAGCTGCCTGAGGAAGAAGAGGTGCTGTTGTGCCTTCTTGACTGTCGCATTTACTTGTGAAGTCCAGGAGAGGTCGTCGATTTTCATCATTCCGAGGAACTTGATGCTCTTCACCCTCTCAACCTCAGTTCCATTGATGTAGATGGGGGCATGTTCTCCTCCTTTCTTTCTGAAGTCGATGATCAGTTCGTTAGTTTTGCCAACGTTGAGAGACAGATTGTTTTCATTGCTCCACGTCACCAAGCCCTCTGTTTCCCTTCTGTATTTTGACTCATTGTTCTTAGATAGGCATCCTACTACAGTGGTGTCGTCAGCAAATTTTTAGATGGCATTTGTTCAAAATTTGGCAACACAGTTGTAGGTATACAGGGAGTATAGTAGAGGGTTGAGGACGCATCGTTGGGGGGCTCCAGTGTTGAGTGTTATTGTGGACGAGATGCAGTTAACTATCCTCACTGACTGCAGCCTTTGGGTCAGAAAGCTTAGGATCAAATTGCAGAGGGCGGAGCCAAGACCAAGGTCATGCAGTTTTGAAATCAGTCTGGAGGGGATAATGGTGTTGAAGGTAGAACTGTAGTCAATGAGCAGGAGTGTGACATAGGTGTCTTTGTTGCCCAGATGTTCCAGGGATGAGTGCAGGGCTAGGGATATAGCATTCTCTGTGGATCTGTTATGTCAGTAGGCAAACTGTAGGGGATCGAGACAGGTTGGGAGACTGGAGCTGATGTGGGCCATGACCAGCCTCTTGAAGCACTTCACGATTATTGAAGTCAGCTATTGGTTGGTATTGGGCATGTGTTTTTTTCCATAACCATGGTTTCCCGCCCACTGTGGTTGACAGGGCCCTCAACCACATCTGACATATCACCTGTGCTTCTTCCCCTGCCCTTTCTCATCACTCACAACAGCATGACTGGGTCCCTCTTATCCTCACTTTTCATCCCACCAGCCTCTGCATTCAAAGGAGCATCCGCCACTATTTCAGTTGACTTCAGCAGAGTGCCACCACTGAAGATATCTTCCCCTCACTCTCCTGTCTGCATTTTACATACCGTTCCCTCTGGGACACTCTAGTCCATTCCTCGATGACCACCAACACTACCCAATCTTCCCATGGCACTGTCCCATGCAACCGTGCCATGTGGTTTATTGCACTGCTAGCTTCTCATCGTAATTGGCTTTAATGCGGCCTTGATTAATAGACTGCAATAACTACACATGCCCACCTGAGCTTAATCTCTTTGCAGTGATTTAAATGTTATTTGGCAAATAGTTTAGTACATGATAATAATAAAAATAATATATTCCAAAAATGAAATATTTGTTTCCTATGTCAGCTAATAATATAAATTCTGAAGCCACTTCTGCCTAAGTTTTATGATACATAAAGGATAGCTGCAATTGCTCTACTTGCGCAAAAATCAGAATTAGTAAACTTATCATGGAAAATGGCAAGAATTTGTGACATTTGTATTCATTGTTCCATTAATGTAACATAGCTCAGGGTTGAGATGATATGGATAAACTACTTGAGTTTGGGTAGTTACATCTCTCCTCTGCAGTGGACTGCAGTTAAAAATTCAAGACAAAAATGGCTGAAACACCTTTTTAAATCTATCTGATCAGATCGCCTCAATCTCAAACCTATGAACTACCAAGCAATATTTGAAGACTATCAGCAGAATCTTTTACCTCTGTTCCAATACCCAGATTGGCAAAGCAGAACAGCTAAGGAGAGGAACTAAGCCTTGCATGACTCACACTAAACAGGCCAAAACATTGATCTCAGCCAAAATAATCACTAGAAGGCTGGAACCCTTAATTCCCAACTCAACTCAGTACTGGAAACAAGGACAAGTACATGAATTCTTATCACCCTAATGCAGACAAAGCCATGTCAAGATTCGTAAAAATACTAATGTGCTTCTTTTACAAGTACAATGCTATCAAAATGTACAATGCTTTCATAACATGTATGTTTCTACAAATTCTTGCAAGTATAATAAAAACTGCACTAAACAACTCAAGCAATGCCTTCTGCTATAAAATATGTTTTAGTGATATAGCACAGTACAACTCAAATAGATAACCTACACATGTTATTTACTAGTCAAATCATTTCCAAGCAATTGACTGTGAGCCATTGCATAATAAATTTGCAGCCATGATATTAACTAAGCCTTGTTTAACATGTGGTGAGAAAAGATTATTCTGTCCATTGAGGCCGCTCCATCCAACAGACCATAATTTCATCTTGAGTTTGCTGAATGCTAGAGCTCATTGCAAGATATCCCTTTAAACATCACAGTTTATACATTAAAAATATAAAGTAAAAATATATTTGGAAATAATTTCAAGGCTGTGGCATTACATTAAATGATAGTTCAAATTTTGAATTATACACCTTTTGTTGAAGCAATTCTCTTTAAATGTAGCTGTTTTCTGTTAGTTTATACAATTGAAGGGATTCCAATGACATTGTAATCAATTATACATAATGAAGTTAGCAGACTACGACCTAATTTTAAATTCCAAACTTAATGAGGGTTACGAATGACATCAAGTGACAAAAATATCAGACAGTGTTTATAATGCACTAATTGCAACACTAAAAAATGTTTTGCATTAATTATTTTATTAATCATTTGCATATTGATGTCACATTCCTATTTAATTATCTATTGTTTTTCATCTGGACACTTTGTTCCTGGGTGTGTCTTCGTTGTGTGACTACAAATAATTTTCTCTCACTGTCCTCATTTCCTAGTGCTGTTGCCTTTCAATTGCACCCAATTCCCAGAAAAAGTTACCTCAAAATCTTAATTGACTTGCACTCTCTGAACTTGCTGAATGACAGGCTTTCTAAGGATTACTCTGTTGCTGTAGTAATCATGGATGTAAAAACACAAATCAATGGAAATTTATTGCAAATCTAGTTCTACTTTTACAATTTAAAATTCTAGGGAGATAAGATTTTTCTGAAAAGTCATTCATGACTTACTGGTAGCAATCGTCCTTCCAGGTTAAAAAGCCTTGGTTTTTGGAGATGTGAGCATAAGCTCAAGGCTGGCACTTCAATGCAGCTGAGGTGGCAGTTTTCGAGATACGCCATTAAAGAAAGGACCATCTGCCTTACTAGGTTGTAAAAGGTTCTATGGCATATATAGTAAGGGTATTACTTAGTATTTATCCAACAGTCTTCTTGAAACAGATTATCTGATTATTGCGATTCTGCTGTTAGGAGCAATTCTTTTTGTGCACATTTATAGAATCTCCACAATGTGAAAGTAGGCCATTCTGCCCGTCGGGTCCAGACTGGCCCTCCGAAGTGCATTCCACCCACACCCAACCCTCTACCCTAACCCTGTAACCCTACATTTCCTCTCGCTAATCCACCTAGCTACACATCCCTTGTTGCCATGTTTCAGTCAATAGATGTGAATTTGGAAATGCACAGCAGGTCAGGCAGCATCGGAAGAGCAGGAAAGTCAACGTTTGGGGCGAAACCCTTCGCCTGGGCTGGGGAAGGGAAAGGGAGCCCAGAACTAAATAGAGGAGGGGGATCGTGCTGGGGGAAGAGTAGGTGGGGTGGCGATAGGTGGATGAAGGTCGGGGTTATTGTGATTGGTCAGTAGGAATACGACAGTAACTACTTTCCAAAAATACTTTATTACCTTAAAAAGACTTTGGGACACGGAGTTTGTAAAATACCCCATACGAATATAAATTATTTTATTTTTATGGATATTATGTGGACTCAGGTGCTGACACACACACATAAACACAGGACATTAAATGTGTGATAACAAGGTGTAGAGCTGGATGAACACAGCAGGCCAAGCAGCATCAGAGGAGCAGGAAAGCTGACGTTTCGGGTCTGGACCCTTCTTCAGAAAATTAAATGTATGGTTGTTTCCCTTTACTGTTTTGCCCACTTCCCAATAGGAGTGTTGCACATGATATTCTGAACACCAGCTCTCTCACCCAAGCAAAATTACAAATAGCAGTGCGTCATTTTCAATTTCAACAGAAAACCAGAAAACAAGGGCATATTAAAACAAATCAATCAATTCGTTTAGAAAGGAACATAATAGTTAATTTAAGTGTAGTATATTTAGCGAAAACAAAATAACATGACGTGGACGGATCGCAATGTAGAGGCAAAAGAAAACATTATTCCATAGGCAACGTCGTTTCGTCAATACATGCTATGATTTTAATAACGAGCCGCTATTGTTGTGGCTGAATGCAACTCCTGAGGTACCAGCAGATGGCGGCTTCTGAAAGAGCTCCCAACGTCCTCAATTAGCCTCACCCCAACGCAGTAACCATTAAGAATCAGCGATTTATCCTTTAGTATCTGGTTTTCTGCTCCTTCCCCCAACTCCTCTGTTCCTCCTCTGTTCTCTCACAACAACTTTTACTGCCTTATGTTGACCAAAAATAACTTTTCAGTCGTCTACTGAAGCATCTTTAAAATCCTTTTTATTCCTATTGAACCCTCAATAAACTTTAGAAATTGTGTGCAGTGTATCCTTGTAATCGCGAGAATCATCTTTAACATTTAGCCGCGTTTTGCTAAGTAGTTATAGGCAAAGAAGTCTAAAAATCTATAAGCTTGCATGCTGGTACATATCATTCCGGTCGCATATACATGGCCAAACAGGAGCACTATTGATTTCATATCAGAAATTCAATACTTCAGACACGGCTGTTATTCCATCCAGTTCTGACTTACCACTTGTCCCGACCACCAAAGAAAAGCAGAGTATTTCAAACTTCATGTCCAATCAATTCCAGCGCGATTAAACCTCTTGGCTGTGAGTTCAAACTGCTCTGTGTCAAAGCCTGTTTCCAAATGAGACTGTCGCTGTGAGACGAATCAAGCAGGAGCTCGGACCTTTACGAGATGCAGTCTGGAGACAGATGGGTCTAGACCCGAAACGTCAGCTTTCCAGCTCCTCTGATGCTGCTTGGCCTGCTGTGTTCATCCAGATCTATATCTTGTTATCTCTGGAGACAGACGATCCGCTTCTTTCCATAAGATATAACGAGAGCTCATGGGGTGAGTCTGAAAAATGTTGGTGTTAAACGAGGAATTGCTGTGGAGGTGATAAGACAGTGTCCTTTTTATCACTTTCAGAAACAGTCTGATCAAGCAGCCTCAACTTCACACTGACAAACTCGCACACACACTCAGCCCCCCACCCCCTTCAAACTTGTCCTCAAAATCACACTCACATCCATAACCCACACACCATCACACACCCTCACTCCACACACCCTCAATTCTTCATTCACCCTCAACCACACAGTCACACTAAACCCCTCACTTTCCCTCAACTCCTCCCTCTTCCCCAACCCTACACACTCACTCATCCTCAACCTCCATCTGTATTACACTCAACCTTAACTCTACACTCACCCTTGCTCTGGTTAGACTCTTATGACTGAAATCTGTCACATCTTGAAGCCTCCAATGCTTTGTTCTGATCAGGAATCTTCATCTGTGAAGGTTAGTATTTTTAACAGGAGCATAGGTTAGAGCTGATAAAAGGCAGCATATTACAATCAAAATACATTCAATGTATGTTGGGGAAGAAAATCTAGTAATGGCTGACCAAGAAAGTAGGAATTACAATCACTGTCTTGCAAGGAGAAGGTGGACTTCAAGATTTGAACCACTCAAACAAGCTATCTCATTTCTCTGAGATAGTAGGAGCTACCGATGCTGGAGTCTGAGATAGTGAGGTATGGAGCTGGATGAATGCGGCAGGCCAGACCCGAAACATCAGCTTTCCTGCTCCTCTGATGCTGCCTGGCCTGCTGTATTCATCCAGCTCTACACCTTATTATTTCTGTCTCATTTCTCTAATGGATGGCAGATTTAAAAGCACAGAATGTAAGATTCAGTAAGTAAATAGAGTGAAAGACATGGAAGAGTTCTTTGGTAATCCAGTTGTCATAATGGAGGTCAGATTGGGAACGAAGAACTTTTTTCTATTTACTTATTTACCAAATTACAGAGAAAGAGGGGCTGTTCAACTGAACCTGCCCCAACAAGATGGTACTCTTATACAGTCTTCTGACAACATCACATAGAAAGGCAAAATGATGGGGAACACAACCCCAATGATTCGCCTTCCCTTTGTTATAAGGTCAGAAGTGGGGATGTTCATTGATGCTGGTGCCCTGTTCATTACCATTCACGCTTTCTCATACAGAAGCCAGCCATGGATTTTTAGATACAGCTAGATAACATTTAGGGCTGGGCTGGCAATTGGGAAGTAAAGTTGATCCAACAAAAGTGCCTGGCAATGACCATTTACAAAAAGTGGGAATTAACTATCCCTCTTGACATTCAATGGTATTACCACCATAATTTTCCTCCTCCATCAACATCCTGGAGGTTACCGTTAACCAGAAACAAACTAGACCAGCCATATAAATAATGCAGATACAAGAGCAGGTTAAAGGCTGGGAACTCTGTTACGAAGAAGAGTCCTTGGATTCAAAACAGTAATTTCATTTCTCTCCCCATAGATGTTGCCCAACCTGCTGAATTTCTCCAGCATTTTCTATTTTTATTTTTATTTCAGATTTCTAGCATCTACAAAATTTTGCTTTTATTAACTAGGAATTTTGTGGTGAGTAACTTACCTCCTGTCTCCTCAAAGGCTGTTCACAACTCACGTGTCACAAATCAGGTGTGTGACAGAATATTCTCCATTTGCCTAAATGAGTGCAATTCCAACAACATTCTGTTGCTTGACCCCATCCAGGATAAAACTGCTTGTATGATTGTTACCCCATCCATTGCCTCAATTTCCTCTTGTATTAACTCAGCAAGGCTCCTTTTTGAGCAATGTCCTGGCCTCTTATCACTTAGGAAGATTGTGGCAGATCTATAACACCACCACCTGCATGTTCTCCAAGGCACACGCCATCCCAACTTGGAATGTTATTACCATTCCTTCACTATCACTGGATCAAAGTCCTGGGGCTGCATCCATGACAGGACTGTGGGTGTACCTATACCACACAGACTCCAACTATTAAAAAAATGCTCACCACCATCTTTGCAAATATGAATTGACATTA
This sequence comes from Rhincodon typus, assembly GCF_021869965.1. NCBI lineage: Eukaryota > Metazoa > Chordata > Chondrichthyes > Orectolobiformes > Rhincodontidae > Rhincodon > Rhincodon typus. The sequence continues at coordinate 141,673,918 of NC_063332.1, read as the reverse complement.
AATGGTGGCCTTGCCAACCAAACTTGGTTCCCAAGAATGAATAGAAAAACTCAGCTACAAGCAGTCTGCTTGTCACTTTGCAATAACATTCCTTTTAAAACTTGGAGCTGCTGAGTATGCTAACATTTTATCCGCAAGATTGAGAACTTTTTGAAAAGAAGTTCCTCCAAGCACAGAATTATACACTTTCTGGATGTTTTTCCTGCTCCTCACTGATCTATCTGGCTGAAATAGCTTACCCACATGGATCAAAACTAATTCTGCCTTTATTTTAAAAATCCCAATTGCATCTCCACATGTCTCAGTCTTTGCATCATCAAAATACTTCAGTATTCTAAACTTGTTGACTACTTGTGGCCCTTAAACTAGATTATCAACGTAACAATCCTTTCGTGAACCCATTAAAATGCATTGATTATTCACAATTATGTGAATATTCTAACAGTACACATATTCTACATAGAATAGAATAAAATAACATGGAATTCCTACAGTGTGGAAGCAGGCCATTTGGCCCATCGAGTCCACACTGACCCTCCAAAGAGCATCCAAACCAGACCCACCCCCTACATTTCCCACCCTAGACACTATGGACAATTTAGCATAGCCCATTCTACCTAACCTGCACATCTTTGGACTGAGGGAGGAAACCAGAGCAAACCCATGCAGACATGTGGAGTATGCACAAAATCCACACAGACAGTCACCCGAGGCTGGAATCAAACCCAGGTTCCTGGTGCTGTGAGGCAGCAGTGTTAACCACTGATCCATCACGCTGTGGCCTTACCCAGGTCTCATACAAATGAAGGGTTATATCTCTACATTAAGAGACATCTGTTAGACATAGGTCCATTTTCTCAATGTATCTAATTCCAACTGCAATCTTTTTATTTAAGGTCTTTTGTGTCATTTGCAAACTTGCAGACAGTATCACAAAATCATTACAGCATGGAAGTAGTGTGGATAATTCCCTTAAAATTTTCATTTGAACTTTTATAAAATGAAGCAGAACGACGTGCTTAATCTGATCTCTGCACAAGTTCATGAGTAATTAATTCCCATGCAAGCCTCAACAATTACCCTCAGTCTAGTCAACCATGAGTTCCTTACCCAAGTGAGTATCTGAGCATCAAGTCACAACCTTACATAATAGCTTCAGAGATAGTAGGAACTGCAGATACTGGAGAATCTGAGATAACAAGGTGTAGAGCTGGATGAACACAGCAGGCCAAGCAGCATCAGAGGAGCAGGAAGGCTGACGTTTTGGGCCTAGACCCTTATTCAGCCTTTTCTATGTCACTTTATCAAAGATTAATGAAAGATCATGTACACAGCATCAATCTAGTTTTCATCATCTAAGAACTGATGAGCTTCTGTGAGGAATTCAGTCCCTTTTGGTGAGACAGGAACTTTTTTTACAGGAACCATAATGAGATTTCTGAATGTTCTTACCTCCTTCAAGATGACATTATGATGCACCTCTTGGGGAAGAAATGGCATAATGGTATTTTCACTGGATTAGTAAAGCAGAGCCCCAGGTAATGATCTGAAGACCTCGGAAATTTAAATTTAATAAAATCTGTAGTTAAAAATCTAATTATGATCATTAAATCATTGTTATAAAAAGCCCATCTGGTTCATGAATGTAATGGAAGGAAATCTACCGTCTTACTGCTCTGGCTGAGGTGACAACAGACCCACCGCAATGCGGCTGACTCTTAACTGACCTCTAAAATGTCCAACAAGCCATTCTGTTTTATCAACTGCTAACAAGTCTCAAGAAAAGTAATGAAAGTGGGTGGGGCACTGCCATTGACTAACACATCAGAAATGACAACAGCAAACTTAGCCCTGTTGACACTGCAAAGTCCTCCTTACCAAGATCCAGGGGCTAGTGTGAAAATTAAGAGAGCTGTCACAGAAATGTATCAAGCAACAGCCTGACACAGTCACACATTCATGGAATTGTATCTTAAGTATAATGTCACTGACAATGCAATCATCATCAGATGAGCAGAACAGAACCAGAAAAGGAAGTGGCACAGTGGCATACAGTCGGAAGTAAGTTGTTTTAGAAGTCCTCAATATTGACTCTGGACCCCATGAAGTCTCACGGCATGAAGTCAAACCTCTGACTGATTAATAGGTACCAGCCTCTCCCCTCATGAATCAGTACTTCTCCATTTTGAAAGTGTGGTTTCAAAGAAGCATTGAGGTTGACAAAGGTGCAGATTGTACTCTGGTGAGGGACTTCAATGTAGCTTGGCAGCAGACTACTGTTCGAGCTGATCAAGTTCTAAAGGACATAGCTGCTAGACTGGGTCTGTGATAGGTGGTGAGGGATTCAACAAGAGGGAAAAACATACTTGACAATTTGCCTGCTGTAGAATTATCTGTCCATGACAGTATCACTAGGAGTGACCATTGCACACACATTGTGGAGATGGAATATGTCATCACAGTGAGAATACCCTATACTACTGTGTGGTGCTATCTCCAACTTAAATGAGATAGACTTTGAACAGATCTAACAACTCAAGATTGGACACACATGTGGCACTATGGGCCATCAGCAGCAGCAAAGCCATATTCTAGCACAATTTATAAACATCATGCCCTGGCATATTCCCCACTCTATCCTTACTATCAAACCAGGGGATCAAACTTGATTCAATGAAGAATGGAGGAGGGCATGCCAGGAACAGCACCAACAATAGCTAAAAATGAGATGCTAACCCGGTGATGCTACAAAACATGAATTTTTGTAGCACAGGTGCAAAGTCATAGAGTGATTCCACAGCCAATAGATCAAATCTAAGTTCTGCAGTCCTGCAACATCTAGTCGTGAACAATTAAACAACTCACAGGAGGAGGCAGCTCTACAAATATCCCCATCCTCAATGATAGGGGAACCCAGCACAACAATGCAAAAGATAAGGTTGAAGCAATTGCAACAATTTTCTGTCAAAAGTGAAGAATGGATGATCCAACTCCCTCAGAGGTCCCAGGGTCACTGCTGTCTGTTTGCAATCAATTCAATTTGCACCATGTGATATCCAAAAATAACTGGAGGAACTGAATACTACAAAGGCCATGGACTCTGAGAACATTTCAGCAACAGTTCTGAAGACTTATGGTACAGCACCTGATGCTACTTTATCCAAAATGTTCAAGTTAAGCTACAACACTGAAATCTACACCATAATGTGGAAAACTGTGCAAGTGTGTCCAGTACACACAAAAAAACAGAACAACTTGTTCCTGTCCCATAAGTCTGCTCTTGACCATCAGTAAAGTGATGGAAGGTATTATTAAAATGCCATCAAGCAGCGCTTGCTCATCAATAGTCTGCTTACTGACACTCAGTTTGGGGTCCACCAAGGCCTCTCAGTTCCTGACCTCATTACAACCTTGGTTCAATCAAGGGCAAAAGAGTTGAATTCCAGAGGGGCATTTAAATTGACTACCCTTGATATCAAATTTGTATTTGACTAATGTAGCATCAAGGAATCTTAGTAAATCTAGATAGAGTCAATGGAAATCATGGTGAAACCACTCCGCTGGTTGGAGTCATACCTGACACAAAAGAAGATGGCTGTGGTTTTTGGAGGTCAGTTATCTCAGCTCCAGACCACCTCTGCAGGAGTTCCTTAGAGTGGTGTCCCAGGCCCCACCATATTCAGTTGCCTCATCAATGACTTTTCATCCATCATAATTTCAGAAGTGGGAATGTTTGCTGATGATTGGTCATCAAGATGGCGGTGGAGTAGGTGGGCTGAGCTCGGGGCTTGTCCGCTCCCATCCACCTTCTTTCTCTTTGTTTTCTTCTTTTCTCTGTGGGTCTTTTTCTTTTTCTCTTTGTTTTCTTTTCTTTTGGGTCTTTTGGGTCTTAATTTTCCACAAGAAGAAAGTTAACTGCACTGTCATAGTTTGTGAGCATATGGTGTCTCAGAAAATGCTAATTTCTCTCTCTAGCTGTTTAAAACAGTCACCTCTTTTTCACTGAACACAAAATTTGACAGGCTAGCCTGGTCAACAGTCATGCTTAAGTTGACACTGACCAACTTTAATTCTACAGACATTGGTTCTGCAGCCTGAGTTTCTGTAAGACACCTGAACCAATAATTTTCTATACATGGTCTTTAGTACTGGAAGCACTTGAGGCAGTTTCCAACTATCTCCCATCCAGATACTTCTAATGATTTGTGATGGTTCTGTTTTCTCTGCCTGACCGTCATTTTTTCTCCAACTGTCTTAGGGGTATCTACCTCTTCCATGTCTGTCTCTGGTCTGTGAAAGTTTCTAGACTCCAGTCTATCTGGAGTCATGGGTCTGTGTATTAATTCATAGTCGTCAGCCAGAATGGCAACTTGTAGGGGTCTTCTACCCTCTGTTCCTCTAATAGTACAAATTATGACACGTATGGTGTGCTTGAACTGCTCGAGAATATTTAGCCCACAAAGGCTTTTGTAAGTGGCCTCAATTTTATTTGCCCATTTCCACTGGTCAAAAGGAAATGCTTAAGCTATTCAAATTCCAGGTGTGTCTGGTTAGGCTGTTTCCTGACAGTATAGAATTTCTTCTGGCACTGACTGGTGTACACTTAAAGTAATTGTTTCGTTGCCTTATAGCTGGTTGCACTCTCCTCAGGATGGGCAGAGTAAACGTTGGAAGCTTTTCATTCCAGCTTAATATGCAAAGCAGTGTTCATTGTTGGACTGACCATTTTAACTGTGATGTTAGCCATTTGAAATAGATAAAGATAAATAAATGTCTACCTCTTCATCAAATTTAGGGATTAAATGGGTAAACATGAATACCTCAGTCATTAAGTTGAGGTAAGAGTGGTTCTCTCACCTAAGTTGCCTTCATTGAATATGTTGGGATTCTCCTTTCCCAACTCAAGCTGTTTCATTTTAAACTCCCTTTTTCTTTGCCCTTCCTTAAATCCTCTCTTCTCTCGGTTCTTGCCTTTTGTTTATTCTCATCCCTGCCTCTCCGTCTCTTTTTCTGTTCCTGGAATTTTCTTTCCTTTTTTCCTGTTGGAGTCCTAGTTCTAAACTCTGCTGCTCCAATTTTTATTTATTGTTTTAGTATCCTCAATTCCAACTTCGAGACGTTTCACCAACCATTTTGTAATCTCTGTTTTCCTGGCTTTCTGGGTGAAACTCCACCTCTCGCTGCACCTTTTCTAGTTCTTCCAAGGACAGTGACCATAACTCCTTGTAATTTCTCATTCTGTACCATGAAAATATTACATCAAATGAAGACATCTTAACAATTTAATATTGGAGACCCAAGAAAAACTTTTGCAGTTTTGTTTTAAAGACTTTAGAAGTAACAATTTATGTTCTACACTCTAATACTTTTGATAGCCTGTGGGAAATATCTCGGGTGACAATTCCCCAATTTTGTTACAACTGGTTGAGGAGATATTTCCATTCTTCTTAGTCAGTCATAACAAAAGTTTAAGTTTTGTTTAGTACAAGAGTATACCCCTCCAATTAAAATGTAGGTTACTTACTTCAGATAATAAAGACATGACATCAAGCATGTGGCCTCAGTGCAGTCAATTGGGTCCTCATTCACACACAGCCACAACGTTAAATGGAATAAAGTGTCCAGCACAGAAAGAAGATTAAATAATCAGTGATTTATTGCTTTAAGAGCTGGACACTAATGAGTCAAAGACCAGGATGAAATCATATGACAGCTGCTATATAGAGTTCAACAGGGACATTTCAGAGTCAGGTTGCATACCTAGTTAACTGTAGCTGCAAGTTATAGTCTGAGTTATTAAATAAACCTGCATGAGATTTTCAAGTGAACTGAATCCTTGCAACTTAGTCTGTGTTACTTACCAATGACACAAAAGTATTTTGAACAGTGACTTCAGGGGCTTCACCTAACCCTTTGGGAAGCTTCTTGTTAGACAAACCAATGCTATATGAATGCATATGAATGCACTGTTTTAAACCACCGTTTTCACTCTGACTATCACACAGTTCCACATATAATCCAAAAGAAAAGAACTGAGAATTCATTATACGTCTATTTACTTCTCATTGTTGAATTTCAAGATTTCCATTCTGAAACACCTTTAAATGAAATTAATGTACCAATTCATGCAGCTCACAGATCTACTACGTGTCATATTCATTGACAGTAAAGTAATTTCAGATGCAGCAGAAGGGCAAGGATTAGCGACAGAAAGTGTTATTCTGAGGTTGTGGTTACATGACAATGCTGAGACAGTTTAGGAAATATTTATCCTGTATTTGATCCATGTATTACATAAATTGGAATGATTAATGCCTACAAAAACATAAATCAGATTATGATTTATTCACGGCAATTAAAACCTTGATAAGCTCTAAAGCTATTTTTAAAATAGCAATCTAACAGAATATATTTGAACTATGTTTGAATGATACTATCCATCAAGCATGAGAAACAATTTCCCTTCCTCCATGACAAGCTGCTTAACCACAACACAAAGCCATATTGATGAGCCCAGTTGGCAGTTGCTTGACGGTGGTGTTGTTACAGTTCATTCAGGGAGTACAAGTTGCTCTAGCAACATGCCCTTTACACCTACTTTATGGTTTGGAGTGATGGAAAGTCAGAGGCTCCAACAAATGGCTGAACAAGAATCTCTCCCACTCTCACTGCCTGCCTTCAGCATGTGTTGGAAGGATCTGCAGGTAGATGGGTAACCTGTTGGGCTGCATTACGAAAAAGCTTAGCTTTTTCATACACTATAATGGGACATGAACTTGAAGCTTCTGACTCACCCAGTGAGACACAAGACCTCCCACAGAAACTAATTAGACTCGTTTAAAATCAGCAATATGTCAGATATAGGAAGCTATGAACACAGTTGGTTTAATTCAGTATGCAACTTTCTATCAGTGAGTCATTTTTTTTACTTCATTCATTGGACATGGGTATTGCTGTCTCGGCCAGCAATTATTCCCCGTTCCTAGTTGCCCTTTAGAAGGTTGTGGTGAGCTGCCCTCTTGGACTGCTGAAGTCTATGTGCTTTAGGTAGATCACAATGTCATTAAACAGGAAATTCCATGATTTTGATCCAATGATACTGAAGAAACGGCGATGTATTTCCAGGTCAGTACAGCTAGGTGAGAAACTTGGAGATGATGGTATCCCACATATCTGCTGCCCTTGTTCTTCCAGATGGAAGTTGTTGAATGATTGAAAGGTGCTGTCCAAGAATTCTTGGTGAATTTTTGCAATGCGCTTTACAGACAGTACACACCGCTACTACTGAGAGTCAGCGGTGGTTGGAGTGAACGATTGCGGATGCAGTACCTATCAAGCAGCCTGCACTGTGCTGAATAATGTCAATGAGTGTTGTTGGAACTGCAGTCATCCAGGCAAGTGGGGAGTATTCCATCACACTTCTGACTTGTGTCTTGTAGGTGGTGGATAGGCTTTGGAGCATCAAAAGATGAATTACTCACTTCAGTATTCCTCGTTTCTGACGTGCTTTGTATCCACAGTATTTATATGGTGAGTGAAGTTCAGTTTCTGGACAATGGTAACAGTAATGTTGACAGCGGGAGTTTCAATGTGATTTCCCATTGAATATTGCGAGGCAATAGTTAGGTTCCCTCTTGATGGAGATATCATTGCCAGACATTTGTGTGGCACAAACTGGCTACTTGTCAGCCCAAGCCTGGGTATTGTCCAGGTCTTGCTGCATTTAGATAACTAGATCAATGAAAGAAGTCAAACATAATAATAAATCAAAAGTAAAATTAAGACAAAGTTCATCATGGTCCAGTTAAAGGCTCCTGGGCTTGTGGAAAGCTGATTAAGGAATGATGGAATACCCGGAAGACACAGCCTGGACAAGACTGCCATTCCGGGACAAGATTGCCAGGCCGGGCCACTGGAACACTGGGCTGGAAGCTGTTGCTGAGGAAGACCGCCATTGTGGGCCGAGACTGCCCCTCCTGGACAAGACCACCTGCTAGGACGCTAGAACACCTAAAAGCTGAAAAAGATCTCCATGGGACATGACTGCCACCCCAGAACAAGACCATCACACTGGGAGACTGCCATGCTGTGCCAAGACTGCCAACTCTCCACCTTCAGGTACCTAGGCCTAGCCACGGACCCAGAGCCTTGGCCTAACTTGCACATCTAGGCCAGGGGAATTATTCTGGTACCTGCTCCTTGCTTGCCAGGAGACGCGGGGCTGGGGTGAAACTGCGTCCGGCTCGTCCCTGTGTTGCCGCTGCTCCTGCCACTGCCAGAGGCCTCCTTGCTCACCCGTCACTCAAGAAAGTTAAATTACAGTGTGCTGATAACTGGGCTCATGGAAAAGTGTATGGAGGTGTCAATGGTTAAAATTTACTTTACAGAGTGAACTTGTTGTGGGCTCGGTAACTGTGAGTATAGTCCCACGCCTGCCGATGCCATGGATAGATACTTTATTGGAAAACAACCTTGCTGCAAGATATACACCTGAAAAATAAAGAACAGTCCAGAGAAACCATAAAGGCTGAAGAAAGCCAACAGGAAGAGGAAGAAAGGCCAGGAACTGAAAGAGATTCATAAATCTTATTGGTTTAGTAGAACTCAGGAGAGTTGTAGCTCAAGAAAGGTCACTTGAATTCAAGAGGCTGAAGTCAATCCAGCAGCATTAGACAGAGTCAAGAGAAAGCCTGAAGAAGTTAGAAGACTGGATTTTCACCATTAAGTATATGAGATAGTAAAAAAAGTGTCCATGAAGATGAGAAAAAGAAAATGACAAGACAGAGCCAGAGATCTGACTAACAGATACTTTCATGGCAAATTTATATTGGGTAGGGTGCAGAGGAGTTCTTAGATCGCCAGGAGGAGTGAAGGTGAAGCCTCACTAAGTGGAAGAGTCACAGTGGCATATAGCAAAAACTGAACATGCAAAACAAATGGAAAGTGAAAGGAACATACCCCACAGCAGATACCACTATTGAAGATCATCTGGAACATACCAGAGAGTGAAAAACTAAATTACCCATTGGGAAATCAAAAGACCAGGATGAAAAAGTCAATATGTCAATTCAAGTTGATGTAGAAATCAATGACAAGACATAAGTTCACAGAACTTGGGTACCAAAAATCAAATCACTGACCATCTGGAAATTAATTTTTTTAAGAATGGCTGAATCGGGTGCATGTATTATAGAATCAGTGAATAAGTTGTTTGCTACTCCCAAACTTGTTTTACACTCGGCAAGGAGAATGAGTGTTAGTTGGATCCTTGGACAGTTAGCAAATATTGCAATTATCTTTTCAGTTTCAGTTTCCTGAAGTTTCCATCCAGTCAGTCTTGTAATCGGGTGCATTTCTTTCTGAGAGACAGAGGAAAAGCCTTCTCCAATGTGTGATTGGGTTTGCAGCCTGAAATCCATGTGTCTCCTCTGCTAAAGAGAGAAGTTTATGAAATAGCAGCTTGTTTGTATTTTACCTCTCTGAGTTTATGATGTTCATATTTTATAATTGTAGCTGATGATTTATTTCCAATATGTGAAGATTCTCATAATTGTGTAAATCAAATTTTTCCACACCTCCGATTTTCCACACCTCCGGCAGTGGAGTGAGTAAGGCAAGGGCGGTGAATGTAGAATCTCTCTTGTATAGCCCTACATTGTGTTGTTATTTTATACTGCCCTTGTAGTGGAATGCTCACCATAAATAAACCAGAACAATATTGTTTGCTTTGCATTCTACATGGAAGGGAAGTCTTTCAATAATATAAAATATGGACTATTAAATTCCATCATCTGATTTAATATCTAGCACTTTCATTGGGTTTAAATAGTTTTTTAAAAGGGCCAACCATCTTCAGCTGCTTCATCAATGACCTTCCTTGCACAATATTCAGCACTATTAGTGACTCCTCAAATGCTAGAGCAATCCACGTCTAAATGCAACAATGCTTGGACAGTGTTCAAGCTTGGCCTGCAAAGTGGCAAGTAACATTCATGCCACACCAGTGCCTGGCAATGACCATCTCAAACAACAGGGAGTCTAATCATTGTCCCTTGACATTCAAAAGCATTATCATCACCGGGGATTAGTATTGACCAGAGATTGAACTGGATTATCCATTTAAATACTGTGGCTACAACAGCAGGTCGGAGGCTAGGGGTCCTGCAGCAAGTAACTTACTTTCTGACTCCCCAAAGTCTGTCCATATCTGATGGAATGCTCTTCACTTGCCTGGATAATCGCAACTCTAACAACATCATCCAGAGCAAAGCAGCCTGCTTGGATGACACCATATCCACAAATATTCACTCCCTCCGCTTGTTCAGTAGCAGCAGTATGTACCGTACAAGAAATTTCTGCACTGCAAGAATTCACCAAGATTCCTGATACAGCACCTTTGAAACCATGACCACATCCATCTTGAATGATAAGCCAGCAAATACATGGGAATATCACCACCTGCAAGTTCCCCTCCACGCCTCTCACAATCTTGACCTTGTAATATATTGCTGTTCTTAAGTGTCGCTGGGTCAAAATCCTGGAATCCCTTCTTAAGGACATTATGGGTGTACCTATACCAAATCAGTTGCAGCAGTTGAAGAAGGCAGCTCACCAACTCCATCTCAGGAGCAATTTGGGACGGGCAATACATGCCCAGCCAGTGATGCCCAAATCGCATGAGTGAATTAAAAAAAATTACTTAAAATGATAACAGGAATCACCTAACAAACATAGGTTGACAAATTTCATATAAGATTAAATAAAAGTCAATCTCAGCTAAAATTAAAATTTTATCCAAGAGTAATGTAACCAAGCAGCAACACCCCCCTCAGGGCCCATCAGAGATTTCATAGTTTTGACTTCATCATCATATTATAACTTTGTATCTGTGTGTATGTGTGAAAGTCTGAGTGACTGCACAAAGGCTGCTTACTTGACCTCACATTTTTATTATTTTTCTCAGGGATATCAGGTAATAAACATGTTATTTTTGTAGGTCAAGAAAATGTGTACTGTAGCAGTATTGCTTCAGTAAAGAATAATTTACTTATTTTTTAACTGGAGAATGATATAGTCTTGTGCCAAAATAAATCTAAAATGTTTGCTGAGGAAGTTGAAAAGACGGGAGACAGTTCACTCCTTTCTCACCTGGTCATAATAATCGCTCTGCATGAAGACGTCACACTAAATGAGTTATAATGCTTATGAGAAAACATAATATGTCTGCATATGGTATTTCCTATCTTCTTTTAGTAGAGGCGTTTGGATGCGTTAAGGCCTCTATGTAAATAATATAAATGTGTTACTTTGGGTTCTGTCATATTTACCACCTTTTAAGCTCAGGAGCAAGGCCACATATCATAGAAAAGGGTTGATGCAAGTGGAGATACTACCATGGATTGGGTAATCAAAGAACAAAGAACAAATAACAAAGAACAAAGAAAATTACAGCACAGGAACAGGCCCTTCGGCCCTCTAAGCCTGCGCCGATCCACACCCTCTATCTAAACCTGTCACCTATTTTCCAAGGATCTTTTTCCCTCTGCTCCCTGCCCATTCCTGTCTAGATACATGTTAAATGACGCTATCGGCCTGCCTCTACCACCTCCGCTGGCAACGCGTTCGAGGCACCCACCACCCTCTGCGTAAAAAATTTTTCACACATATCTCCCTTAAACTTTTCCCCTCTCACCTTGAAATCGTGACCCCTAGTAATTGAGTCCCCCACTCTGAGAAAAAGCTTCTTGCTATCCACCCTGTCTATACCTCTCATGATTTTGTAGACCTCAATCAGGTACCCCCTCAACCTCCGTCTTTCTAATGTAAATAATCCTAATCTACTCAACCTCTCTTCGTAGCTAGTGCCCTCCATACCAGGCAACATCCTGGTGAACCTCCTCTGCACCCTGTCCAAAGCATCCACATCCTTTTGGTAATGTGGTGACCAGAACTGTACGCAGTATTCCAAATATGGTCGAACTAAAGTCCTATACAACTGTAACATGACCTGCCAACTCTTGTACTCAATACCCCGTCCGATGAATGAAAGCAAGCCGTATGCCTTCTTGACCACTCTATCCACCTGCGTTGCCACCTTCAGGGTACAATGGATCTGTACAGATCTCTCTGTGCATCAATTTTCTCCAGGGCTTTTCCATTTACCGTATAGTTTGCTCTTGAATTGGATCTTCCAAAATGCATCACCTCGCATTTGCCTGAATTGAACTCCATCTGCCATTTCTCCGCCCAACTCTCCAATCTATCTATATTCTGCTGCATTCTCCGACATTCTCTTCACTATCTGCTACTCCACCAATCTTAGTGTCATCTACAAACTTGCTAATCAGACCATCTATACCTTCCTCCAGATCATTTATGTATATCACAAACAACAGTGGTCCCAACACAGATCCCTGTGGAACACCACTGGTCACAGTTCTCCATTTTGAGAAATTCCCTTCCACTACAACTCTCTGTCTCCTGTTACCCAGCCAGTTCTCTATCCATCTAGCTCGTACACCCTGGACCCCATGCGACTTCACTTTCTCCATCAGCCTACCATGGAGAACCTTATCAAACACCTAACTGAAGTCCATGTATATGACATCTACAGCCCTTCCCTCATCTATCAACTTTGTCACTTTTTCCAGGATAATTATCCTGGAAAAACTTATATTTAGAGAACAAAAGACAAACATAGTTCTTAGGAGCATGTTCACAAAAGAGGAAAAGTTTGTCGAGTCAGTCTTATGGCAAGATGATCAAGGAAAAGAAATGTACTTGCATTTATATGAGGGTCATGGCCTCAGGATATCTTTAAATGTTTTGTAACTGATGGATTACTATTGAAGTTCCCAATGTGTAATCACTTACTATTGTGTGATTTGATATTACTTAGCGCAGATGAAAACTAATCTATGAGAAGATCATTAGTGCACTTTGGTAATTGATTTCTTTTAGTGTCTGGGTGAAAGTTTTGGTAACCACTAGTTTTAGAATCACAATGGGGGAAGATCTCCTACATGATTGGAGAGACCTATGGCATCCTCATACTGGCCTTGGGCCTTAGTAAAGTGGAGCCAGCAATAGCACAGACAGCCAGGCAGCAAAGAGAAGATCAAGATTCGGCAATTGGTAGTCACAGATCAGCGATCCCCAGTTAAGTGAGCTGGGGATGGCTGTTTGGCTGGGCAGGGGTTAGGAGCTCAGAGATTGAGAGCAGTGTTAAGCATTCATGAAATGTAAATACGGAGGAACATTCTTCCTCCTCTAGGTTCTGCATTAACAATAAATACCTTTTGGACAGCTTAATTATTATAGTGCATGCAGATAAAAGGGTGGTTTTATTGAGGGGCAATGGCTTCACCGACACACATACACAGAGTCTGGCACAGAGTCTGTCCCTGTTGCTCAGAAGGGAAGAGGGGAGAGGAGGAGAGCATTAGTCATTGGGGACTCCATAGTTAGAGGGACAGATAGGAGATTCTGTGGGAATGAGAGAGACTCGTGGTTGGTGTGTTGCCTCCCAGGTGCCAGGGTCCATGATGTCTCGGATCGTGTTTTCGGGATCCTTGAGGGGGAGGGGGAGCAGCCCCAAGTTGTGGTCCACATAGGCACCAACGACATAGGTAGGAAAAGGGATGGGGATGTAAGGCAGAAATCCAAGGAGCTAGGGTGGAAGCCTGGAGCTAGAACAAACAGAGTTGTTATCTCTGGTTTGTTACCCGTGCCACGTGCTAGCGAGGCGAGGAATAGGGAGAGAGAGCAATTGAACACGTGGCTACAGGGATGGTGCAGGAGGGAGGGATTCGGATACCTGGATAATTGGGGCTCATTCTGGGGTAGGTGGGACCTCTACAAACAGGATGGTCTACACCTGAACCAGAGGGGTACCAATACCCTGGGGGGGAAATTTGCTAATGCTCTTCGGGAGGGTTTAAACTAGTTCAGCAGGGGATGGGAACCTGAATTGTAGCTCCAGTGTACAGAAGGTTGAGCGTAGTGAGGTCATGAATAAGGTTTCAAGGTCGCAGGAGTGTACCGGCAGGCAGGAAGGTGGTTTGAAGTTTGTCTACTTCAATGCCAGGAGCATCCGGAATAAGGTGGGTGAACTTGCAGCATGGGTTGGTACCTGGGACTTCGATGTTGTGGCCATTTCGGAGACATGGATAGAGCAGGGACAGGAATGGCTGTTGCAGCTTCCGGGGTTTAGATGTTTCAGTAAGATCAGGGAAGGTGGTAAAAGAGGGGGGAGGTGTGGCATTGTTAGTCAAGGACAGTATTACGGTGGCAGAAAGGACATTTGATGAGGACTCGTCTACTGAGGTAGTATGGGCTGAGGTGAGAAACAGGAAAGGAGAGGTCACCCTGTTGGGAGTTTTCTATAGGCCTCCGAAAAGTTCCAGAGATGTAGAGGAAAGGATTGCAAAGATGATTCTGGATAGGAGCGAAAGTAACAGGGTAGTTGTTATGGGGGACTTTAACTTTCCAAATATTGACTGGAAACGCTATAGTTCGAGTACTTTAGATGGGTCAGTTTTTGTCCAATGTGTGCAGGAGGGTTTCCTGACACAGTATGTAGATAGGCCAACAAGAGGCGAGGCCACATTGGATTTGGTACTGGGTAACGAACCAGGCCAGGTGTTAGATTTGGAGGTAGGTGAGCACTTTGGTGATAGTGACCACAATTCGGTTACGTTTACTTTAGCGATGGAAAGGGATAGGTATATACCGCAGGGCAAGAGTTGTAGCTGAGGGAAAGGCAATTATGAGGCGATTAGGCAAGATTTAGGATGCACAGGATGGAGAAGGAAACTGCAAGGGCTGGGCACAATTGAAATGTGGAGCTTGTTCAAGGAACAGCTACTGCGTGTCCTTGAGAAGTATGTACCTGTCAGGCAGGGAGGAAGTGGTCGAGCGAGGGAACCGTGGTTTACTAAAGAAGTTGAATCTCTTGTCAAGAGGAAGAAGGAGGCTTATGTAGAGATGTGTGAAGGCTCAGTTAGGGCACTTGAGAGTTACAAGTTAGCCAGGAAGGACTTAAAGAGAGAGCTAAGAAGAGCCAGGAGGGGACATGAGAAGTCTTTAGCAGGTAGGATCAAGGAAAACCCTAAAGCTTTCTATAGGTATGTCAGGAATAAAAGAATGCCTAGAGTAAGATTAGGGCCAGTCAAAGACAGTAGTGGGAAGTTGTGCGTGGAGTCCGAAGAGATAGGAGAGGCACTAAATGAATATTTTTCGTCAGTATTCACACAGGAAAAAGACAATGTTGTCGAGGAGAATACTGAGATACAGGCTATTAGACTAGACGGGATTGAGGTTCATAAGGAGGAGGTGTTAGCAATTCTGGAAGGTGTGAAAATAGATAAGTCCCCTGGGCCGGATGGGATTTATCCTAGGATTCTCTGGGAAGCTAGAGAGGAGATTGCAGAGCCTTTGGCTTTGATCTTTATGTCGTCATTGTTTACAGGAATAGTGCCAGAAGACTGGAGACTAGCAAATGTTGTCCCCTTGTTCAAGAAGGGGAGTAGAGACAACCCTGGTAATTATAGACCAGTGAGCCTTACTTTGGTTGTGGGTAAAGTGTTGGAAAGGATTATAAGAGATAGGATTTATAATCATCTAGAAAGGAATAATTTGATTAGGGATAGTCAACACGGTTTTGTGAAGGGTAGGTCGTGCCTCACAAACCTTATTGTGTTCTTTGAGAAGGTGACCAAACAGGTGGATGAGGGTAAAGCGGTTGATGTGGTGTATATGGATTTCAGTAAAGCGTTTGATAAGGTTCCCCATGGTAGGCTATTGCAGAAAATACGGAGGCATGGGATTGAGGGTGATTTAGCGGTTTGGATCAGAAATTGGCTAGCTGTAAGAAGACAGAGGGTGGTGGTTGATGGGAAATGTTCATCCTGGAGTTCAGTTACTAGTGGTGTACCGCAAGGATCTGTTTTGGGGCCACTGCTGTTTGTCATTTTTATAAATGACCTGGATGAGGGCGTAGAAGGATGGGTTAGTAAATTTGCGGATGACACCAAAGTCGGTGGAGTTGTGGATAGTGCGGAAGGATGTTGTAGGTTACAGAGGGACATAGATAAGCTGCAGAGCTGGGCTGAGAGGTGGCAAATGGAATTTAATGCGGAAAAGTGTGAGGTGATTCACTTTGGAAGGAGTAACAGGAATACAGAGTACTGGGCTAATGGTAAGATTCTTGGTAGTATGGG
The DNA here is from genome assembly GCF_021869965.1 of Rhincodon typus. Lineage (NCBI taxonomy): Eukaryota > Metazoa > Chordata > Chondrichthyes > Orectolobiformes > Rhincodontidae > Rhincodon > Rhincodon typus. Next base: position 141,657,698 of record NC_063332.1, on the reverse strand, counting down.
TGAGCAGAGAGATCTCGGTGTCCATGTGCATAGATCACTGAAAGTTGCCACCCAGGTTGATAGCGTTGTTAAGAAGGCGTACGATGTGTTAGGTTTTATTGGTAGAGGGATTGAGTTTCGGAGCCATGAGGTCATGTTGCAGCTGTACAAAACTCTGGTGCAGCTGCACTTGGAGTATTGCGTACAGTTCTGGTTGCCGCATTATAGGAAGGATGTGGAAACATTGGAAAGGGTGCAGAGGAGATTTACCAGGATGTTGCCTGGTATAGAGGGAAGGTCTTATGAGGAAAGGCTGAGGGACTTGAGGCTGTTTTCATTAGAGAGAAGAAGGTTAAGAGGTGACTTAATAGAGACATACAAGATGATCAGAGGATTAGATAGGGTGGACAGTGGGAGCCTTTTTCCTCGGATGGTGATGGCTAGCACAAGGGGACATAGCTTTAAACTGAGGGGTGATAGATATAGGACAGATGTCAGAGGTAGGTTCTTTACTCAGAGAGTAGTAAGGGTGTGGAATGCCCTGCCTGCAAAAGTAGTAGACTCGCCAAATTTAAGGGCATTTAAATGGTCATTAAATGGATAAACATATGGATGATAATGGAATAGTGTAGGTTAGATGGCTTCAGATTGGTTTCACAGGTCGGCGCAACATCGAGGGCCGAAGGGCCTGTACTGCGCTGTAATGTTCTATACAGAAACACTACTCTTCAGTCAAACATTTGAGCATGGCTCACTGAAATCAATGGACAGAACAGTATGGAATACAGTATGGACTTGTCAGTGTGTGGTATTATTACGCTGGCAACACTATACTGCTAAAGCACCAATGCAACAGATGCCCCTGAAATGAATTAGAAAATGGTTGACCCAGAATGCATTCAAAAAGAGTGCTCGGTGCCTACCTGCCAGCCCACTCATTGCCCATTCCCTAAGTGAAGAGATGAGCCATGCAGGGAGGGATGTAGTGAGCAACAAGTGGGGAGGGTTGTGCCCATCTGTAAGGGGCAGAGGGTGCGATTAGCAGTGAGGGAAGGCAGTAGTCAACAGGACAGCGGGAGTGGCAGCCAGAAGGCTCAGTCATAGCAATACTAAGTCAAAATCACCATCTGCACACAAACAGGCAGCCACGTTGGAGTTGGTAACATACACTTTGTGCTTAGCCTGTCCCAGGGCTAATCAAGCTTGAGGAGAAGACCTCAAACAGGTGTTATCATCCTTTCTTGAGTCCTGTTCCACCTTTTGTGTATCTAGCCAGAATTGTGTATGCGTTTCCCATTTGCAATACCAGGGCCATAGTAGACTAGTGAGTAGCCAAAAAGCAGGTTGAATTAAGAGGTCCACCTGTTTTTAAAATACTCTGTCAGTTTCCACCAAACAAGGGCAGACCCCAATTGAGAAGCATTTGATCAGATCCTGGAAGTTTTTCTTTTGGAGATTTAAGAACTAATTTTGACTTAAAAGGATAAAAGGAAACAGAGTGTTTAGTGTCGTCGTGCAATGATAACAATCTCTCTCGCTCAATGTCAGCAAAACAAAAGAACTGATCATTGACTTCAGGAAGAAAGGAGGAGGACACGCCCCTATCTACATCAATGGAGCTGAAGTGGAGAGGGTCAAGAGCAGCAAGTTCCTAGGAGTGACAATAACCAACAATCTGTACTGGACCTCCCACGTACATGCAACCATCAAGAAGGCACAACAACGCCTCTTCTTCCTCAGGAGGCTTAGGAAATTCAGCATATCCGTAAGGACCCTCATCAACTTTCACAGATGCACCATAGAAAACATTCTACCTGGGCACATGTAGTATGGTACAGCAACTCCTCTGCCCAGGACCGTGAGAAACTGTAGAAAGTTGTGTGCACAGCCCAGACCATCACAAAAGCCAACCTCTCATCCATGGACTGCATTTACACTTCTCGTTGCTGCAGAAAGCCTGCCAGCATCATCAAAGACCTCTCCCACCCTGGTAATACTCTCTTCTAACCTCTTCTGTGAAGCAGAAGATACAGAAGTTTGAACACACGCACCAGCAGGTTCAAAAACAGCTTCTTCCCTACTATTATTAGGCTTCTGAACGGACCTCTCTAATTTCAAATCTTATGTTGATCTCGCTTTTGTGCACCTCCTGTGCAGTCATAACCTTGTATACCTCCTTTTGTTTAAATACCCTATGATCTATCTGACCTTGTTTGCTATGATTTGTCTGTACTGCTCGCAAGATAAAACTTCTCACTGCACTTAGATACTGGTATCAACAATAAATCCAATAAATCAAATAAAACTGCTGCAGTTGCAATGCACATTCGCAGAAAGGAAATATTGATTTTATCATTAACTTAGAAATGATGAAAAATTCACGATGACATTGCAAGGATATTTTTATGGAATCAATCTCATAGTGTAAGAGTGACTTCTGCCAATACACATACAACAGTGAACCAGATGTGTGGACAAAGTCAGGCAGAATATCAATCATTTTGACTCTTTCTTCCCCATTGTGGGCTGTTTTCCTCTTGAATGAGATAGAGGCAGGTATTAAGGGAAATAAGAAAGGGTGGCACAGATTTTAATTTTGGTAAGGCTGGAGATGTGTTCTGAGCAACTGAGTAGGCAGCACAGAGGGCATTCAGAGTAAGTGCTGTCAGAAGTTGGGATTGGTGACAGCAAGTGAGGGAAGACATGACAGACGATAGTGAGAGTGGTAGAACATGAGTTATATGTCAACAGTTCAATGTTATTTATCCCTGATTTGAATGTATTTATGTGTAACAAGTAGTTGTTCTTGTTATATACAGAAACCTGGTCTGTGTTTTCTGTTTACCTGGGTCGAGATGACCGTATATTGGAGAATTTGCATACTTTGATAAAATGTTTAACGATAGTGGCAACTATATAGTTGAATAGTTGAATCAACCTCTCCAGCCCTCTCACCCACTCCAATCTCTCCCCCACAGAACGTGCAGCTCTCCGCTCCCTCTGCTCCAATCCCAACCTCACGGACAAGGGAGGCGCAGTTGTAGTATGGCACATTGACCTCTACATTGCTGTGGCCAGACGCCAGCTCTCTGACACCTCCTCCTACCGCCCCCTTGATCATGACCTATCCCTGACCACCAAAAAATCATCTCCCAAACCATCCACAACCTCATGACTTCAGGTGATCTCCCACCCACAGCCTTCAACCTCATCGTTCCCCAACCCCGCACCGCCCGCTTCTATCTCCTTCCCAAAATCCACAGACCTGACTGCCCTGGTCGACCTATTGTCTCTGCCTGCTCCTGCCCCACCAAACTTATCTCTACTTATCTCGACTCCATTTTCTCCCCGTCAGTCCAGCAACTCCCCCACCTACGTCCGTGACACCACCCACGCCCTCCACCTCCTCCAAAACTTCCAATTCCCCGGTCCCCAACACCTCATCTTTACCATGGACGTCCAGTACCTATACACTTGCATTCCCTATGCAGATGGCCTAAAGGCCCTCCACTTCTTCCTGTCCCGCAGGCCCGACCAGTCCCCCTCCACTGACACCCTCATCCGCTTAGCTGAACTCGTCCTCACCCTTAACAACTTCTCTTTCAATTCCTCCCACTTCCTACAGACAAAGGGGGTGGCCATGGGTACCCGCATGGGCCCAAGCTATGCCTGCCTCTTTGTAGGTTACGTGGAACAATCCCTCTTCCGTAGCTACACTGGCCCTAAACCCCACCTCTTCCTCTGTTACATTTATGACTGTATCGGCGTCGCCTCGTGCTCCCATGAGAGCTCGAACAGTTCATCCACTTCACCAACACCTTCCACCCCAACCTTAAGTTCACCTGGACCATCTCTGATACCTCTCTCTCCTTCCTGGGCCTCTCTGTTTCCATCCCTGGCAACCACCTGGAAACAGATATCCATTTCAAGCCCACCGACTCCCACAGCTACCTAGAATACACCTCCTCCCAAACACCTTCCTACAAAAATGCCATCCCCTATTCCCAATTCCTTCACCTCTGCCGCATCTGCTCCCAGGATGAGGCATTCCACTCCTGAACATCTCAGATGTCCTCGTTTTTCAAGGACCACAACTTCCCCCCCTCAGCAGTCGAGAACGCCCTCGACCGTGTCTCCTGCATTTCCCGCAACTCATCCCTCACACCCCCTCCCCGCAATAACAATCAAAACAGAATCCCCCTCGTCCTCACGTACCACCCCACCAACCTCCGGATCCAACGCATCATCCTCCGACACTTCCGCCATCTGCAATCCAACCCCACTACCAAAGATATTTTTCCCTCCCCACCCTTATCTGCTTTCCGGAGGGACCACTCTCTCTGTGACTCCCTTGTCCGTTCCACACTCCCCTCCAGCCTCACCACACCCGGCACTTTTCCCTGCAACCGCAGGAAGTGCTACACCTGCCCCTACACTTTCCCCTTCATCCCCATCCTAGGCCCCAAGAAGACCTTCCACATCAAGCAGATGTTCACCTGCACATCTGCTAATGTGGTATACTGTATCCGCTGTTCCCGATGTGGGCTCCTCTACATCGGGGAAACCAAACGGCGGCTTGGGGACCACTTTGCGGAACACCTACGCTCGGTTCGCAACAAACAACTGCACCTCCCAGTCGCAAACCATTTCAACTCCTCCTCCCACTCCTTGGACGACATGTCCATCCTGGGCCTCCTGCAGTGCCACAACGATGCCACCCGAAGGTTGCAGGAACAGCACCTCATATTTCGCTTGCAGCCCAATGGTATCAATGGTCTTCACAAGCTTCAAAATCTCCCCTCCCCCAACCGCATCCCAAAACCAGCCCAGCTTGTCCCCACCTCCCTAACCTGTCCTTCATCCCACCTATCCCCTCCTCCTACCTCAAGCCCCACCCCCATCTCCTACCTACTATCCTCATCCCACCCCCTTGACCTGTCCATCCCCCCTGGACTGACCTATCCCCTTACTAACTCCCCACCTACACTCACCACTGGCTCCAACCCCGCCTCCTTGACCTGTCTGTCTCTTCTCCACTTATCTTCTGCTTTATCCGTCTTCTATCCACCTCCCCCTCTCTCTCTATTTATTTCAGAATCCCCTTCCCCTCCCCCATTTCTGAAGAAGGGTCTAGGCCTGAAATGTCAGCTTTCCTGCTCCTCTGATGCTGCTTGGCCTGCTGTGTTCATCCAGCTCTACACCTTGTTATCTATAGTTGAATAGTGAATCTTGATTTTTAGCGCACTACCTTAGTGATGCATGACACTTTCCACTTAATGGAAATATATCTTGACTGTGCCTGAATATCTCTTCTTGAAATGCTACTCATTATTCAGATATTATATACGCATTTCAGATTGATTCTTATCCCATCTGAAATATGTCTTTTTTAAGATCTCTACAAAACAACTCTTTTCTGTGCTTTAAAGTCTAACATTCTCCATTCTTCTGTCATAACTCATCTTTGAAGACTGAGATCAGCCCTCAGGGTTTGCTTTACATTATATTTGATTTTTTTACACTATCTTCTGTTAAAAAAAAACATATATTTTACCTTATTTTGTTTTTGACTGTGGACTGAACTGGGAAAAGAACTGATGGAGGAGGGGACTGAGGAAGTTCTTTTAAAAAGCATGTTACTGAAACTCACAGGGTGTGATGTTTACCCTGATGCTTTGTTCAACCAATGGATGGGAGTGGGGGTGGGTGACGTGTTTGAAGATGGCCGGCCTCAGGGAGTCTTTGTACAAAGTGAGATGCGACGAGCAACAGGCTGCTGATTGGTTTATGGATTTGTGAACAGTTGTTGATGCCAAAAGCCATTAGATTGACAACAACGATCTGATGGAATTTTTTGGCTTTGCCAACTACAGCTCTGCATTGGTTGTGTATGTTGAGTCTTTTGTAGTTGTGGCCAATTTTGTAACATGTGACTTGTGGGACAGCTACTTTTCTGTGGATTCAGTCCCAAACTGGAATGACTGGTTTTGCCAATTTGTAGATCAGGTGCACTTTTAATACTTTAAATTATGTTATGACTATGATGGGAAGAATACATTGATAATCAAGACCCATTACTCACAAGTTGCAGCATTAGTATAAAAGCTTTTTAAATCAGGTAAGTGTCACTTGTTTTCTTCTGATCCTGTTTTTCAGAATAAAATAGACTTTCATTGGGTTTCTTTAATAAACTCAAAAGTAATCCATTCAGTTCTTAAATCAAGTGGCAAAAGTGGTTAATAACTAGACTATTATCTGGAATTAGAACTATATTCCCATTTAATCGCAAAACAAACACACACACAACACATACTCTACAGAAACAATATTTTAAAAGGCCAAAACCAAAACACTCTTATTAGCCAATTGATGGAAATTAAAGATTTAAAGATAGAATTTGATAAATTCTAGTATACCACTGAGATTCTTATAAATGAAATCAGATTGCTCACAGTCCTGGACCGATAAAAGGTCTTCCAAAGAATGGTTTGATAAATGGAAATCTAGTTGTTTCCAAGTGGTTGGAAAGTAATCACAGATCAGCTTCTCAGGGTTTATAAGATAGTCATAATACTGAAATTCAGAAACATTCTCAGTTTCCACAATACTTCAACTAGTAGTGAGAGAGATTTGCAGCTTTGAATGTTTTTCTTCCTTCTAACTCCCTACCTGCCTTGAAACAGAAACCAAGACCAGAAAGGATTGCTAGGCAACCATCAACACAGTACACCATAGTCTCTTTCAAAGCCAACAATTTCCAGCAATTAAGAGCAATAAACTTAATCTATTGTTTTCCTGAAAAAATTGCTTGGCTAGTTTCCAAAGTCACTTGACTTTCTGTATAGAGCAGATGGATTGCAGCCCATATTAAACTGTTGACCTCATTTTCAGGAAAAAAACGTCCCTTTCTTCTTTGGTAAAGTTCCTTTTTAATTCATAAAGTGTCCAAAAAATGGGCAGAACAGTAGCAAATGGAATTTCATCTAGAAAAGTGGGAATAGGTTTAACAAGTCAAGGAATTGCCCAATGAATGATAGGAAGCTGGAAGGTGCTGGAGATCGAAGGGCCCTTGTTGTGCACATCCACAGATCCTGGAAGGTAACAGGGCAGGTCGATAAGGTTGTTAAGAAGGTATTTGGGGTACTTGCCTTTATTAGCTGAGGGTCTGAGCAAGGAGGTTATGGTGGAACTTTGTAAAGCACTGGCTAGGCCATAACTGGAATATTGCATGCTGTTCTGGTCCCTGCATTATTGGAAGGACCTGATTACACTAGAGAATGTGCAAGAACATTTATCTGGATGCTGCCTGGGCTGGAGGGTCTGAGCTATAAGAAAGGATTGGATTGGCTAGGGTTATTTTCAAGGAGTGGTAATTGAGTGGGGATCTGATAGACTTATATAAGATTATGAGGAGCATGGAGAGAGTGGACAGGAAGACACTTTATACATTAGTAGAGGCATTAATAACCAGGAGGCATAGACTTAAGATAAGAGATGGAATTGAAGAGGACGGTTGCGGAGAACTTTTTCAACTTGAGGATGGTGAGAATCAGAAATTTACTGTCTCCAAGGATGGTTGAGTTGTAATATTTAAGCAGTATTTAGATATTCACTTATATTGCCATTGCCTCCAGGGCTATGGACCAAGATCTGGAAAATATGATTTGTGTAGTGAGATCTTTGTGGACCGGTGTGGACACGATGAGTTCAATGGCCTTCTTTAAAGCTGTACATATCTATAGATCTAAAAGATTGTATTTGCAGTCAGCTATGAAATGCCAGTGTTCTGCTAACCTGGAAAGAAAGCTGCCCACAAAGATCCAATTAGCTTCCTTCTATGGGTTGCATCTTTTTATTGTTTCTTTCACAGGAACTGAGCATTGCCAATTTGGCTGGTGTTTAATGTCCATGCTTAGTTGCCCACAAGAAGGTAGTGCGAGCTGCCTTCTCGAACTGCTTCAGTTCATTTTGTTTAGTTAGATCAACAATGCTAGGGAAGAATTTCCAGGATTTTGAACCTGTGACATTGTAGGAATGGTGATATATTTCCAACTCAGGATGGTGAGTGGCTTGGAGGGGAACTTGCAGGTGGTGGTGTTCCCTTGTATCTGCTGCCCTTTTCTAGCTGGAAGTGGTCGTGGGTTTGGAAGGTGCTGTCAAAGGAGCCTTGGTGAATTTCTGCAGTGTATGATGTAAATGCTGGACACTGATGCTACTGAGCTTTGGTGGTGAAGAACATGAATATTTGCAGATGTGGAGCCAATCAAGTGGATTACTTTGTTCTGGATGATATCAAGCTTCTCGAGTGTTTTTGGACCAGCACCCATCCAGGCAAGTGAGGAATATTCCGTCACTGTTGACTTATGCCTTGCAGATGACGGATGGGCTTTAGCGTGTCAAAAGGTGAGTTACTCAGAGCAGGATTCCAAGGTTCTGACCCGCTCTTGTAGCCAGCATATTTCCATGGTTAGTTCATATCCAGGAGATGGTCATTACCCGGCATTTGTGTGGCATGAATATTATTTGCCACTTGTCAGCTTGGACATTGTCCAGGTCTTGTTGCATTTGGATATGAACTGCCTCAGGGGAGGTGATAGCCTCGCAGTATAATCAAAAGACTATTAATCCAGAGACCAATGTAATGTTTTAGGGACCTGAGTTTGAATCCTGTCATGGCAGATGGAAGAATTTGAATTCATAAGAAAGTCTGGAATTAGGAGTCTAATGATGACCATGAAATTGTTGCCCATTATCTGGAAAGTCTCACTTGGTTCAGTTATGTTCTTTAGGGAAGGACACTGCCATCCTTACCCGGTCTTGCCTATCTGTGACTTCAGACCCACAGCAATGTAGTTGACTCTTAGCTTCCGTGTAGGCAATTAGGGATGGGCAACTAAATGCTGGTCTAACCAGTGACACTTACATCCAGTGAATGAATAAAAAAAAGTTTCTGAAGAGCCCAAATAGTGATAAACATTGTGTAATCATCAGCAATAATTAGAGTCATAGAGTCATAGAGTAATACAGCATGGAAACAAACCCTTCCGTCTAATCAGTCCGTGCTGACCATATTCCGAAACTAAACTAATCCCACCTGCCTGCACTTGGCCCATATCCCTCCAAACCTTTCCTATTCATGAACTTGTCCAAATGCCACTGTATCTGCATCACCACCACTTTCTCTGGCAGTTCATTCCACACGCGAGCCACTCTCTGTGTTTCAAAAAAAGTTGCCCCATCAAGTCTTTTTGAAATCTCTCTCCTCTCATCTTAAAAATATACCCCCTAGTTTTGAACTCCCCCACACTAGGGAAAAGACCCCTGTCATTCACCTTATCTGTGCCCCTCATGATTTTATAAACCTCAAAAAGGTCACCCCTCAACCTCCCATGCTCCAGTGAAAAAAGTCCCAGACTTTCCAGCCTATTTTTATACCTCAAACTGTCCATTCTCAACAACATCCTGGTAAATCTCTTCTGAACTCTCTGCAGTTCAATAATATCCTTTCTATAACTGGGCGACCAGAACTACACACAGTATTCCAGAAGAGGCCTCACCAACGTTCTATATAACCTTAACATGACATCCCAACTCCTATAGTCAAAGTGTCCTTCTCTAGTTGCCTTTGAACTGAGTGACCTGCCAGTTCAGAAGGCAGTTAAGAGTCAACCACATTGTTGTGGGTGGCCTCGACTCAAGTAGGCCAAATGAGGTAAACATGGCAGATTTCCTCCCGAAAGAATATTAATAAACCAGATGAGACTTTTTTTTAACAATTGATAGTTTTGTGGTCATCATAGTGGAGACTAGCTTTCAATTCCAAATTTTCATGAATTGAATTTGAATCTTATCAGATGCCATGATGGGATTTGATCCCATGTCTCCAAAAACATTCATCTGGGTTTTTGGATTACTGATCTAGTGACATTACTATTTTATTGCCTTCTCCCAAAAGTTCATGAAACATTATGAGTTGACAGCCCTAATTGGGATCCCCCAATAATGAAAGTACTCCAACATCTTGGTCAGGTCATCTTTGGCTCAGACCATTTTCTGTTTTTTTTTTCTTAAGAGAAAGTAATTCTGACTCTCTCTATCTGTTCTGTAATGGCTGTTTGTCTCATATGTTTAATAAATTTCGATCAACAGTTTTCACCTCCAGTGACTGGATGAGAAAATAATTAATGCAAGCACTTGACTGAGCCAGGTATCTTTCACCTTACCTTTAAAAAAGTTCTTTATTGAAAATTAATGGTGGAAAAGGCAAGAATGTTTCATGGTTATATTTTACTTTGATTAAGAAAAATATATAGTTTATTTCTAAGCAGTTTAGTGACACATTAAAGATCTAAACACACTTCTTGAGAGTCTGATACCATGCTTGGTAATTTATAAAGACAGTGTTCTCTCAAGATATCCTCCAACTTGCCACTTCTATTTCTACTTTCAAAATCCTCTTTTGTTACTCCTCCATCGACACCTTTTTTCTCGAACAAAAACAAAGTTGCTGGAAAAGCTCAGCAGGTCTGGCAGCAACTGTGAAGGAAAAAAACAGTTAACGTTTCGAGTCCAGTAACCCTTCCTCAGAACAGTTCTGAGGAAGGGCTACTGGACCCAAAACGGTAACTCTGTTTTCACCTTCACAGTTGCTGCCAGACCTGCTGAGCTTTTCCAGCAACTTTGTTTTTGTTCCTGATTTGCAGCATCCGCATTTCTTTCGGTCTTAATTTATTACAATGTTTTTCCCTCCTGCTTTGCATCTGCCAATTTTGCTTCTCCATGAGAAACACAGTTAAAATACAGCATTTCCTTGAAGCATTAAATAATTCTAACCCCTGCCTCATCTAATGTCACAGCATAACTGGCACATCAAATTATTTGAGACATGATTCACAGGCAGGCATCTTCAATTTTCTACATTTCTGTGTTTAACTTCCAGTTTTTTCACAGAAACAAATATCATTTTCCCTGCCTTCTGCTTCCACTATCTGAATGTATCACCTTGACAACCTTGTTAAGACTGGGAATTCATGTCAAAAATCCTAACCACTCCATCACCAGATATTAAATAAATCAAACTGGCCCAGTACATGACCATCCTTATCGAAACATAATCAAAAGATCACCATCTCAAATCATAATGTATATTTTGCATTAAAAATGATTGAAATTGATGCCATATCTTTCGTAATATTTTGAGCAATTATTCTGAAGTAAATTAGTTTGTTTTTTAAAACTTGTGGAGATAAACATTAGGTAATAAATGGGAGGGAAAAGAGGTCAAATGGGTAACTGAAGCCTGACTTCTTAAACTCTCCAGTATCTTCACCATTTCCTTTTTTACATTGTGATTCAATATGCCCACCATTATGGATAAGCATGCTGCATTTCAGAACTGCAAGTGGATAGATTTTCGGCGTATATTTGAGAGAGATGTGTCACTGGTGTGTATACGTGTGTGTCCATGAGGTTTTTGTTATGACAAACAGGCAAAGGATTTCCCATCCGTGCTAAAATGATCAGCTTTACTGAGCACAAAACTTTCAACCAAAGATGGTGGTGGAGTGGCAGGCTACATACGGGCTCTTGCCCGGGGCTCATCCGTTCCCACCTGCTTGCTTTCTTTTTTTTCCTTTTACTTCTGCTCTTTTTGTTTCATTTCTTTCTCTTCTTTGATTGTTATTCTTTTCTGTGGTGGGTTTGTCGGCAGCATCGGCACGGTAACAAGAGTGGGCTGTGTGCACAGAGGTGGATGTGGCTTCCCCCAGCAATTGGAGGCAGCAGACTCTTCAAGATGGCAGCGCCAGCAAGGCGACATCTGCAGCTGAAGTGGGACTTTTGGTGTGGCAGTCTGGCCTGGCAGCGGAGCCAGGTACTCCTGGTTACAGTGGGCCCAGAGCAGGGTCTCCTGGCACTGGTGTGACAGCGGTGGCAGTGTGCTCTGCCCAGAGCAGGGACTTCTGGTTAACGGCAAGGCAGCAGCAGCAGCGGAGCTGGGGACTTCTGGTTACATGCCAAGTGTGGGTTTAGTGGTGTCAGCAAGGTGAGCCCAGCAGTGAAGAGTGTGGCGACTCCTACATTGGTGGGTCCAGCACAGGTGGCAGCGAGGCAGAAGTGGTATCTCTTTCAGTTCCTGGAGGCTAGGTGCTGGCATGGATTGGGTTGGAAAGACTGCCGTTCTGTATCACTGTATACAATGGTGGCCACTATAAACAAGTGTTCACTGCAAACAGCAATACTGACAGAATGCTGCATTTTTGGAGGTGCCATATTTCAAATGGAACTTTAAAACAAGGCTTTACCTGAGAGAGCTGTCAGATCTAAAGGATTCCACAGCACTACTTCAAAGAAGAATATAGCGGCCTAAAATCTGGTTTGTGGAATGTTGTGGCAAATCAGCTGATACATATTCTATCTTACAAAATTTTACAATTCAAAAATACTTCAGCTGTAAAAAACAGTAAAAAATTACCAATGACAGGTCCTATTCAAATGCAAGCCAGCCTTTGTTTCTGATAGTGCTACTTTTGTTACAAATAAGCATATAAACACTACAATTGAGAAATATGATTACAGAGGACAAAAATCCATGGACTTTTCAGAAACCAGGGATACATTCTCAGAAACTTTATCTCCAAGTAGCCCAGTCTGAAAAAAGGACATCAGATTATGAGATAAAACTAATGATCATCTCAAACAGAAATGTTACAATGAAAATCATCTAAGCTCTCCAATACCAGAAAATACATGAACCAAATAAACAACAAACCCCAATAAAATATATGCCCTTTATGTGATTTATGCAGTCTGTGTGTTGTGCAGCTGAATTTGTGATGTCATGATGGAGGGGAGGTCATTCATACAGAAAGTAAAGATTGTTGGGGCTGTGACACAACACTGAGGATGTGTGGGAGCTTATATAACTAACTTCCAACAACACAACCATTTCCTTTGTGCCATGTATGACTCCTACCATTGGAAAGGTTTCCTCTGATTACCATTGAATTCAGTTTTATTAAGGCTCCTTGATGCCACATTCAGTCAAGGTCTGTCATTCTGATCTTAACTTTGGAATTCAGGTCTTTTGTCCAGGTTTGTACAAAGGCTGTAATGAGGTCAGAAGCTGAGTGGCCTTAGTAAAACTCAAATTGAGTGTCCCCAAGCAGGTTATTGCTAAGCAAGAGCTGCTTGATAGCACTATTGATGACACCTTCCATTGATGATTGAGAGTAGACAGATGGGGTGGTAATTGGACGAGTTGGATTTGTTCTATTTTCTGTGTAGGACGATCTTTTCACATTGTCGGATCCATGACCATGTTGTAGCTTTACAGAAACAGCTTGGCAGTGGGCGTGGCAAGTTCTGAAGCACATGTCTTCTGCACTATTTCCGGAATGTTGTCAGAACCCATAGCCTGTGATGCTAGGGTCCTCCGGACAAGGCCAACATTAATTTCATTCTGAGGAGCCAAAAGGCAGGGCTTACCAGTGTGGGAGTTGGAACTCCCACTGGGTCCATAAGCTAAAACTCTGGGGTTATGACCTCCAAAGCATCAATGACCCCCATGAGATATGACCAAGTTATAACAGTTATTCTCTCAACTGTAACAGCTCCCAGGCCACTGTCACAATACTCTCAGTTCTCTTTGAGGGGCCACAATAATTTTTCATAATTTTGTAATAGGGCCACACGTTTGGGAAAGGGTTGGGAAACACTTCTGTAGGGAGTTTGGTGCTCAATTTCAGAGACATCATTTAGCAGAAATAGCAACCAGTCATTTGAAGAATTCTCATGAGATCAAACCAGAAGTTACTGTTGTGGATAAATCACCACAAGATACCATTTCAGCTCTGATGAAGAGTCATCTAGACTCGAAATTAGCTTGCTTTCCCTCCATGGATGCTGCCTGACCTGCTGTGATTTCTAGCATTTTCTTGTTTTCAGACAAAATACCTTTAATTTGGCTACTTATTAAGAAATCTCAGAGAATCAAGTACTGAGACAATTATTTAAACTTTATGCATGTAACAACCAAAATAAGACCCCTCAAGTAAGCCTCACAATGCAACTTGGCTATTACTGGATTAATGGAGGATTCTGGCCAGGATTCACCAACAGTGTCTGTCTCTGCAAGTGTCCAGGGTTTGATCCTTAAGCAGTGTTGTTCTCCGAAGTTTTGCTAAAGGTGGAGTTCTGATGTTCAATTCTTATACAGGTTTCATCCTCCAGATCTTTGATGTGATATATTGATGATTCTTTGAAAGTCCTTTCATCCAAAATACCGCAAGCCTGCAGCTTGCCTTCTTATCAGAAGTAGGTTCTTTGTTCCTTATTACATTTGGCATTGACTGTTCGAAGATACACCTTTCCTGTGATTAACTCCTTAAATTCTTCTGCATGGTGATCCTTGTCCTTTGCGGCAATAAGGCATTCAGTTTGTCAAGCAGGTATCAAAGCAGTTTTGTTCATGTAATCTCACCAAGAGATGGCTAATTGCTTGCAGTCTCTGTGTAACAGCTTGTCTTTGTCCTTTGACAGCTTATACCAGACAGAGTTATTGCTGCTTTTCTCTGTGTGTTTATCTTTTGTTGATTCATTCAGTCCATGAACAGTTATGAAAATTCTGAAGTTTATAATATGACGTTACAAAGTGGTTTTACAGGAAAGGAAATTGAGACTGGGGTATAGATACCTTTAATCACTCTGTTCAGGGATGTTATGACACAATTCTGGAGCAGGTAGGACTTGAATCCAGGTCTTCTGGCTCAGAGGTATGGAATATAAACTTGAGCTTAAGGTAGCAGCAAAGATATTATAACAAACTTAAAAAACATCTTAAAATGCTATGGCAAATGTAAACTCCTTCTGATCTTTTCTTTGCAAAATATACCTTATTCATAAAATTTGGAAAATACATTACAAAATATTTCAATTTGAATATTACAGTATTTGCAATAAAATTCAACTTGTCTGCACGCTGAACTACCACTGAATATGATTGTAATAGTCTTAATATTTTCAATATACATTCCATGTTTGAAGGTAAAGCAATTGGAAAAATCACCTACAGTTCAATATAAATAATTTCTCTGTGCACTACATTCCACACTGAGATGCCAAGGTTCTTGTGATGCAGTGGTAGTGTCCCTACATCTGGGTCAGGGTTCAAGCTTCATTTGGCTTGGAGGTATGCCATAACCTATCTGACCAAGTTGATTAAAATAATTGACAATTAGACATGAACTGGTTGTCCTACATGTACGCCTATTCAGCATTTGTGAAGATTAAGCTAGGTTGTCTCCAAGCAGGCCAAGGCTGTTCAGGAGAACAATCCTAGCAGCCTAGATATTCCTGTCTTTGTACCTCAATCCCACCCATCCTGATATCCAAGGCTCCTCATCCTGACCCCCAAATATCTCCTGCCTTCATCTATGGCGGTGGTGGGGGAACAGTTTTTGCAAACAGGTTTGAGGGAACTCAAGGTATTGGAGAGTTTTATTTAAAAGTGGATGAAAGGAAACATTTTAACTCATTGAAGATCCTTACCTGACTCTGAGCTGAAAGTAGCCCTCCAGGGGCACATTTACAGCTGAAGTCAAAAGCAACAAGCCTCATCAGGAACTCCGCTGGGAACCAGGTAGAAATCACGTACAAAATAAAAACCAAAAGAACTGTGATGCTGTAAATCAAGAACAAAAACAGAAGTTGTTATTAAAGCTCAGCAAGTCTGGCAGCATCTGTTAAGAAAAATCTGAATTGGTGTTCCGGGTCCTATGACCCTTCCTCAGAAGTTCTGAGGAAGGGTCACCGGACCCGAAATGTTAACTCTGATTTTTCTTCACAGATGCTGCCAGACTTGCTGGGTTTTTCCAGAAATCATGTACACATCCGCATCGTGACTGACCACAAGATCTGAACCTGGTGTAACTTTGTCAATAGTTTTAGCAGTGTCCTGATGATAAGAGTGTTACAAAGTGGAAATTCACGATGTGTAATGATTTTTGTTTGATTTCCTTCTGCTAAGATTACAACAGTGCAGCTTATGGATCGGGGAGAATCACTTACATTAATTTATAGATTTCCATGATTAACTGTGTTTGTGTTGGTGGTGGAAGTGGGGATGACTGAAGTTGCTATCAGTTGAACGGGGTAACAATGGAGAACGATGACATTACAATTGTTTTACCAGTGTCGTTTGTCATATAAATTCCTGCCATCAGACAGCTTTTGCAGCATTCTAAACTAAATTAACAAATTGAAGGATGAAACTCATGACTTCATGACTTCATTAATTTACTAAAACTGACAAAAACTTAGATCTAAGTCGCCATTGGAATCTAGTATATTTGAAATATATTTTGTTTTTGTAACAACCAAAGTTGACATTGCATCTTCTCATGTTGCAAAATTAAATGCAAATAGATTGAGTAAATTTTTCTTTGACATCTGGCAATGTGATTTCTTAATGCAGATTTGAATACCAAATAGATAAAAATTAAATTTTAAATTAGACTGCTATGTTTTACAACATACTTCATTTTCATCAAATGCTAAACAACTATTTACAAACATTAAACAAATAGGTGCACTTCATATATTAAAATACAGCAGCTAGAGGAGGTCAGAGGCTAGGAATATTGCAGCCAGTAACTCACCTCCTGACTCTCCAAAGCCTGTCCATCATTTACAAGGCACAAGTCAGAAGTATGATGGAATACTCTTCATTTGCATGGATACGTGCAGCTCCAACAACACTCAAGAACTTGACACCATTCAGGACAAAGCAGCATGCTTGATTGGCACCATATCCACAAGCATCCATTCCCTCTACCACTGACACTCAGTAACAGCAGTATGTATGATCTACAAGATAAAGTGCAGAAGTTCGTCAAAAATCCTTACACTGCAACTTCCAAACTCATGACCACTTCCATTTGGAAGACAGGAGCAGTGGATACATGGAACACCACCACCTCTAATATCCCTCCAAACCACTCATTATTCTGATCTTGGAAATATAATGCTTTTCCTTCACTGTTGCTAGCTCAAAATCTGGGAATTCCCTCTCTAATACTTTGACTGCAGCAGTTCAAGAAGGCAGCTCACCACCATCTTCTCAAGTGCAACTAGGAATGGAAAACAAATGCCCAGCTAATGACATTCACACTCCATGAATGAACTTAAGAAATGTTCTTGCTTTCCCCATGGACATCAAATTAATTTCTTTCTAATGTACATGCAATTTCATTTTAAAATCATAGATTTCCTTTGCTTCTGTCACCATCCTATATTAAGAGTTCCAAGTCATAACTATTTGCTGCATACAAAATATTCTGCTTTACATCCCCTCTGAATTTATTGTACTTTTGGCTAACAATAACACTTTATCCTTGTCTACCTGATCTGAACTTGTCATAATTTTGTAATAGATAACAATGTGGAGCTGGAGGAACACAGCAGGCCAGACAGCATCAGAGGAGCAGGAAAGCTGACATTTTGGGTCGGGACCTTTCTTCAGAAAATGAAGAAGGGTCCCGATCCGAAACATCAGCTTTCCTGCTCCTCTGATGCTGCCTG
>NC_063332.1:141626624-141640042 GCF_021869965.1 Rhincodon typus | reverse complement strand
GCTCCACACTGTGTTATCTCTGAATCCAGCATCGGCAGTTCTTACTATCTCTGATAATTTTGTAATACTTTCTCAATTCTCCCCTCAATTTCCTTTGCTCTAAGGAGAATAATTCCCACTTCCTCCAATCTAACCTTGCAGCTAAGATCCCTCAAACCATTCTTACAACTTCCTTCTGCACCCTCTCAAGGACCCTCACATCCTTCGTAAAGTGTGGTGACTAGAACCTCAATGCAATTTTCTAGTTGTAACCTAACCAAAATTTTATAAAGGCTTAGCATACCATCTGTGCTTTTGCCCTTGGTATCTCAATTGATTAATCCTAAGGTATCATCAACTTTGCAAACCATTCTCTCTATATGTCCTTGCACCTTTAAGGTCGATGTGCACACACACATAGGTCCCTCCAACCCTATACTCTTTCTGGAACACTGTCATGAGGTCAATATTACCTGTCCATAGTTTCATTTTATCACCTGACACTGCCTATATGCCCCAATATGTGTCCAGAGGACAGGCTGGGTTGAAAGGTTGGCCAGGAAAGGGCTGAGACAAACCAGCACTATGGCCAAATATTTTTTAAAAAAGAATAAAAGATAAAACATTCCCACAGCCCTCAACCCTCACGGTGCACTCATTCCCACAGACTTCCCATTCTCCATGCCTGTCAACCCATGTCACTTTATGCCCTGTACCCATCCTCATACCACCATGCCAACTTAGTGCCTGGTTCCATCCACCACTCTCTTTCCCTTTAACTACCACCAACTCAACTCATCTAGTATCGATAAGTACCAATACTTTTGGGAGAAAAAATAAATCAGATGACTTGAAGTTTGATATTGCAAACTACATTCCAATTCATGAAAACACATTTTGAAATGTCTTGATAGGTCCTGATTGGTTTGACATTTCTTGACAGGTCTTGGTACCTTTTGACAGGTCTTGACATTTCTTGAGAGGTTTGACAGTTCCGATGGGTTTTTGCACCTTTTTTGCACAATCATCTCTACAATTAACATTCCCAAAGAGTACCTGACCATGCTGTCCATGACACCTCACCAAAAGCCACCTGAACTCTGTTCCCTCCCTTCCCTAAAAAGGGTACGATAGTAATCTAAAGGAAATGTACTAAGAACAGATTCTGGCAGAGCTCTGAGCTGGTCTGTCTCTGTGTACTCCAGTGGGGTTACCAAACTGGGATTTAAATGGGGACAGCTGACCAAATAAATTGTAATCTGCCTTCAGAAGCTGCACATACACGAGGTCTAAACTAATTCGATTCCTGCCTCTGTGGAAATGGGAATTTACATGTTCAGGGATTTCAGATTACTTCCACCATTTTCATCATATCAGAGAGGCTCTCTAACATATCAAAGATCAGTGCCTTAGTCTGTGCAACTGTTATCTTGTGTCAATGATGTTTCCCATTAGTTAAGAAATCTTGTTGAGTTTGCATCCAACCTAAGATAATTAAGATAGAAAGTGAGACAGTATTTCAGAGTTGGACCACACAGTAAGAGTTAATTAATGTTTACGTCTTAACTCAATGGTATTTAATAATGAAACCTAATATTATGTCAGTATGCAATGTTGACACTGAGGTGTATTCCTGGATTAGTTATGGCTAACTGATTTCACTTCTCATTTTTCTGAAGACAATTATGTAGATTTAAAATTCCCTGTTTATTAATCCTGGACTTGTGATGATGAGTTTTTGAAGTGGGTTTACAATTCGCTGAATTTGATAAGAAGGATTTCACAGAAAAGGGAAGGAGAGAGAGCAAATGGTATTGTTTTGAGTAAGTCATATCTCTGAATCTCCTCATTCAAATCTTCTAGTTTTATTACAGCCTTAAACTGGGTCATGTGACCCCTGAACATATTAGGGATGGTGATGGCTCAGTGGTAATGTTACTGGATTAGTAATTCAGACCGCCAATCCCAGTTCTGCTATTGGTGATGGCTAGTTCATGGTTGACCACTTTTGATATGCTAGATCTAATCCTATAATGACAGATGGTAATACCTGGAATTAAGAAGGGTGGCATGATAGCAAAAACACAAGTGTTGTTGATTGTTGTAAAATTAACTAATACCCTATAGGGAAGGAAATCTATAGTGCCCTTGCCTGATCGAGCCTACATGGTGACTTCAGACACACAGTCATGTAGTTGCCTCTTAACTGCCATCTGTACTGTATGTCCTGTCACACCAGCAGGACCGATCCACCTGAGGTGATGGTACAGTGATACACAGTTTGGAGGAGTTGCCCTGCAAGTCCTGAACATTAACTCTGGACCACTGAAATCTCATGGCATCAGGTCAAACATGGGCAAAAGAAATCTCCTGCTGATTACCATCTCTCTTCCCCTGCAACTGATAAATCAGTCCTCCTCCATATTGAACACCATTGGAAGAAGCACAGAGGGTGGTAAGGGCACAGAATGTATACTAGGGTGCAATGACTTTCAATGTTTATCACCAAGATTAGTTTGATAGTACCACGACTGACCAAACTGTCTGAATTGTATAGGACATAACGGCTAGACTGGTTTCGCAGCAGGTGGTGGAGGAACGAACGAGAAGGAAAAACTTACTTGAGCTTATTCTGACCAATGTACTGGTCACACATGCATCTAACCATGACACTATCACCAGAAGTGAGCATCACATAGTCATTGTGAACATGAAAACTTGTCCTGACATTGAGGATATCCTCCACCATTTTATGTGGCACAACCACCATGATAAAAGAAACAGACTTTGACAGACCTAGCAACTCAAAACTGGTCAACCATGAACTAGCCATTACCAACAGTGACTAAAAGAGTGGTGCGGGAAAGAGGGGTTCCTTTTCATGGGGCACTGGTATCAGTATTGGAACAGGAGGGACCTGTACTGTTGAGACGGTCTCCACCTGAGTCGAGCTGGGACCAATGTTCTAGCAAAAAGGGTAAATAGGCTGGTCAACAGCACTTTAAACTAGAAAGTGGGGGGGAAGGGAATGGTGAAACTTGCCCTGGTGGTAAACAAAGTAACAGGTTAACATCTGTAGTGGTCGATACAACTAAGTGGAAAAATACGAAAGAAATGACAGGGAAGGAAAATTCAGAAGAGGTTATTAAAGTCTCCAGAACCGACACAAATAGGACAGAGTGTTTGGAAAAGGCTAGCAATCAAACACTGGAAAAATGAATGAAAATGAGAAGAGGGAGGGTTAATACAGGACTGAAGGTATTAGATTTGAATGCAGGCAGTATAAGGAATAAGGTAAATGAGCTTGTGGTGCAGATCGAAACTGGCAGGTATGATGTGGTGGGCATCACGGAGACGTGGCTGCAAGGTGATCAGGATTGGGAACTGAATATCCAAGGATATACATCCTATCGAAAATATAGGCAGGTGGGCCGAGGGGGTGGGGTTGCCTTATTAGTGAGAAATTAAATTAAATCAATAGGAAGAAACGAAGTAGGGTCAGATGGTGTAGAATCTGCGTGGGTAGAATTGATGAACTGCAAAGGTAAAGAAAACATAGTTGGGGTTGTGTACAGGCCTCCAAATAGTAGACAGGAGCTGGGGCGCAAGATACACCAAGAGATAGAAAAGGTGTGCAAGAAAGGTAAAGCCACAGTGATCATGGGGGATTTCAATATGCAGATGGACTGGGAATATCATGTTGGTAGTGGATTGCAAGAAAAGGAGTTTGTGGAATGTCTACGAGATGGCTTTTTGGAGCAGCTCGTGGTGGAGCCCACGAGGGAACAGGCAATACTGGATTTGGTGTTGTGCAATGAGGCAGACTTGATAAGGGAGCTTAAGGTAAAGGAACCCTTAGAAGGCGGTGATCATAAGATGATAGAATTTACTCTGCGATTTGAGAGGGAGAAGATAGAATCAGAGGTAACGGAATTACAGCTGAATAAAGGTGACTACAGAGGTATGAGGAAGGAGCTGGGCAGAATTGACTGGAAGAGGAGTCTAGCAGGAAAGACAGTGGAACAGCAATGGCAGGAGTTTCTGGGAGTAATTCAGGAAACGCAACAAAAATTCATCCCCAGGAAAAAGAAGCATGGTACAGGGAGGATGAGGCAACCATGGCTGACTAAGGAAGTCAGGGATAGCATAAAAGCAAAAGAGAAAGCATTTAATGTGGCGAAGGTCAGTGGGAAACCAGAGGACTGGGAAGCTTACAAAAGACCAACAGAGGGCAACAAAAAAAGACATAAGGAGGGAGAAAATTAAATATGAGGGTAAGCGAGCCAGTAATATAAATGAAGACTGTAAGAGTTTCTTTAGGTATATAAAGGGCAAAAGAGAGGCAAAAGTAGACATTGGACCACTGGAAAATGAACATGGAGATATGGTAGTGGGGAACAAGAAAATGGCTGAGGAACTGAATAATTACTTCGCATCAGTCTTCACGTTGGAAGACACGAGTAATATCCTAAAAATTCAAGAGAGTCGGGGCCAGAGCTGAGTATGGTGGCCATCATCAAGGAAAAGGTGCTAGTAAAACTGATTGGCCTGAAGGTGGACAAATCACCTGAACCAGAAGGACTACACCTCAGAGTTCTAAAGGAGATAACTGAAGAGATAGTGGAATCACTAGAGTCAGGGAGGGTCCCAGAGGACTGGAAAATGGCTAACGTGACACCCCTGTTTAAAAAGTGAGTAAGGCAAAAGACGGAAAATTACAGGCCGATTAGCCTAACCTCAGTCGTGGGTAAGATTTTGGAGTCCATTGTAAAGGATGAGATTTCTGAATATTTGGAAGTTTTTAGTAAAATAGAGCAAAGTCAGCATGGTTTCATCAAGGGGAGGTCATGCCTGACAAATCTGCTGGAATTCTTTGAGGAAGTAATGAGCAGGATAGACCAAGGAGAGCCAATGGATGTTATTTTCCTGTACTTCAAGAAGGCCTTTGATAAGGTGCCAGACAGGAGGCTGCTGAGTAAAATAAGAGCCCACGGTGTTAGAGGCAAGGTGCTAGCATGGATAGAAGATTGGCTGTCTGGCAGAAAGCAGAGAGTAGGGATAAAGGGGTCTTTCTCAGGATGGCAGCCGGTGACAAGTGGAGTTCTGCAAGGGTCAGTGCTGGGACCACAACTTTTCACTTTGTACATTAATGATCTAGGTAAAGGAACTGTGGGCATTCTGGCTAAGTTTGCAGACGATACAAAGATAGGTGGAGGGACAGGTAGTATTGAGGAGGTGGGGAGGCTGCAGAAGGATTTGGACAGGTTAGGAGAGTGGGCAAAGAAGTGGCAGATGGAGTACAACGTGGGAAAGTGTGAGGTCATGCACTTTGGTAAGAGGAATAAAAGCATGGACTATTTTCTAAATGGGGAGAAAATTCAGAAGTCTGAAGTGCAAGGAGACTTGAGAGTTCTAGTCCAGGATTCTCTCAAGGTAAACTTGCAGGTTGAGTCAGTAGTCAGGAAGGCAAATGCAATGTTGGTATTTATTTTGAGAGGACTTGAATATAAAGGCAGGGATGTATTACTGAGGTTTTATAAGGCTCTGATCAGGCCACATTTGGAGTATTGCGTGCAGTTTTGGGCCCCATATCTCAGGAAGGATGTAGTGGCCCTAGAGCGGGCTCAGAGGAGGTTCACGAGAATGGTCCCAGGAATGGAAATCTTAACATATGAGGAACATTTGAGGACTCTGGGACTATACTCATTGGAGCTTAGATGGATGAGGGGGGATCTAATTGAAACTTTCAGAATACTGAAGGGTCTGGACAAAGTGGATGTTAGGAAGAAGCTTCCATTGGTAGGAGAGTCTAGGACCCGAGGGCAGAGCCTTAGAGTAAGAGGAAGACCTTATAGAACGAAGTTAAGGAGGAACTTCTTCAGCCAGAGAGTGGTGAATCTATGGAATTCACTGCCACAGAAGGCTGTGGAGGCCAGGTCTTTGAGTACATTTAAGGCTGAGATAGATAGGTTCTTGATTATCAAGGGGATCAAGGGTTACAGGGAGAAAGCAGGAGAATGGTGTTGAGGAACTTATCAGCCATGATTGAATGGCGGAGCAGACTCGGTGGGCTGAATGGCCTAACTTCTGCTCCTATGTCTTATGATCTTATGGTCTTATAACTGTTCTTCAACGCAATCTGTAATCTCATGGTATAGCATAAACTCCATTCTACCATTATCATCAGGCAGGGGGGTTAGTGGAGAGTCATGGATGACATGCCAGGAGCACCTCCAATGATACTTAAAAATAAGGTGTCGACCTGGTGAAATTACAAAACAATTTTGCTTGAAGGCAAACAGTGGCAGCAGTATGCAATAGGCAGTACTAATAATTCCGCAGCCGACACATTAGATCAGAGCTCTAATCTGAGTTCTGCTGCATCCAGTTATGAATTATGGTGAAACATTACCAACTCGCAAAAGGAGGCTCCATAAATATCCCTATTCTTGACAATGCCCTGATGGAAATCAGCATGTAGGAACATAGCAACAGGAACAGGAATAGGCCATTCAGCCTTTTGAACCTGTTCCACCATTCAATGAGATCATGATTGATCTGTAACCTCACTGCATTCACTTTAGCATAAAATTACAAAGTGATATTGATAGACCATCATCAGACTTGCAAAATAAATATTTTGACCAGAATTACCTTGTGCAATTTTTATGCGGCTTTTAATTGTCTTAGTTCTAGTTAAAATCTACCATATTTCATAGAATCATGGAATCCCTACAGTGTGGAAACAGGCCATTTGGCCCAACAAGTCCACACAGCCCCTCTGAAGAGCATCCCACCCCAAGTCATTCCCCTGCCCCTGCATTTCCCCATGTCCAACCCACCTAACCTAAACATCCCTGGACACTATGGGCAATTTAGCATGGCCAATCCACCTACCCTGCACATCTTTGGACTTTGATTTGAATGTTTATCAAAGATTTCAATTTTCTTATGTAGTATGATTGATTGCTGCTGGACCAATTAATGGATTGTAGTTGGATGTTAACGCGGGCATAACAACTTGTTATTGCTGTTCCTTTAAAAGGAACCAAGCAATAAATAAGAAGTTGCACTAGTATGTTTATTTGGTTTATTTTTATAATTTATTTGTCAGAGGTTTTTCACTGAAGCAAAAATTCTTACATTCTGTGAGTTGAACCCACATCATCCCATTGGTTTTTGCATTAATTTGGCAGGATCAGTGCACTTCTACACTGCTCTAGAGGGGATGTAGGAATAGAGAACCCTGGGGGTATACGTGCACAAATAAGGCATGTTAAGAAAATGGGTAAAAATGCATATGCCATTTTGAGCTTTCTAAATAGAGGCACAGAGTATAGAAACAAAGAAGTTACAATGAACCTTTAAAAAAACACTTTCTCAGCTCAACTGGAGTACTGTATCCAAATCTGCACTATACTTTAAGAAGTTTGGATGATGATGCAGAAAAGATTTATGAGAATGGATCTAGGGGTGAGAGACTTCAGTTGTGGAGATAGAATGGAGAAGCTGAGTTTGTTCTCCTTTGGGAAGTGATTGTGTAGAGGAGATTTGATAGAAATGTTCAAAATTGTGGGTAGTCCAGATTGGCAGATAGGGAAAGGACTGTTTCCATTGGTGGAAGGGTCAAAATGAGACATCAGAGACTTAAGGTAATTGGTAAAGGAAGCATCGGTGACATGAAGAATACCTTTTTTATGTAGTTAGTGCTTTGGAACTAGAATGTACTGTGGGGAAAGGACAGAACTATGTAGCACTAGGTATGTTGCTCTTGATGACAGCCAGCAGAAATAAGACAGAATTACAGCACGGAATGGGGCTATACAGCTGATACTTTTTATGATAATTAACATTTCTTGCAAATAGCTTCTTAGTTTTGTCACATTTAAGTGAGACTGGATTGTTCTGGTGACGGTATGCACTTTCTGTTCTCCATCTGTGCAATTGGGTGATTTGAACAATGTATTTTTTTCTGATTACATGTGATTGGTAGAGCATTTTAGACAAATAGAGCTGGTCTGTTTTGATGATGCTGCACAAAAACTAAAAGTGAACAGATCCCTTGCAGTTCCAACATTTAATGTTACTTTAAATCTTTGTTTTATAACTGTGCCTTTGCGGTATGACAAAAATAAGTCTAGATTTGGTCTGAAGCAAAAACCAAAAGCTTGACTCAGCTGAACTCATTGTTAAATTTGCCTTTTAACATACTTCATTCTTAAATTAATATGTTACCTCTGAAAGAATTTTAATCAAAATATCTTTTTTAAAAAAAAACTCTATTGTTCCATCACTGGAGTTGAAAATAAATGCTCTCTCACGTGACAGTTAGTCTTCGAATCATGAGGAAATTTTTATTTGCACTTAGTCTAGAAATTAGAAGCTGCTGTGTTGTCCAGATACTGGCAGGTTTACACAGTTAAATGCAACACTGTAACTATTAGAGAGGGAGTACAGATTGTGCTTTGTAAAAGTACAGAGTGTGTCTAAAAAGATACTCTGACATATAAAAAGTCAGTTCCCGGTCGAGCACATGAAGGCAAAGTTCCATGAGCAATATAAAATCCCCTAACACAAGCCTTGTCCCACATTTTTCCTCTAAACAGCAAGCTAACAAAAATGGTTCACTATTAGACATACAGTCCATAATCACATATGAACTGGTGGATGCTTCTTTACAACAAATTAAAAATGTAATATGGAGGCAGTACATTTAGAATGATATATTCTGAATTCAACAAGGATAAAAGAGGAATGTTGACCACGGTAAGTATCGTACTGATTAAAATAAGACAGATAAAAAATATGACTGAAAAAATGAAGGCTGGTGTGAGAGATTTGATGAGACTTTTAACCTGACAATATCAGTGGGTGAACTTACCAGCACCTGGCAGACTAGCAGAGATGAAATATTTCACATGTCAGGAAGCTGGCAGGAACCTGCGTGTGATCAGGAACTCCCATGGAACAGTCAAGTCCAGAATACAGAGTAAACTGCTAATTACTTTCTTCCTTAACCCTGAATTCTCATTTTAATTTTGTGGGCACAAATTTCCCATGTTTTCTGGAGCTCAACAGGGAAACAGGTGGGAGAATTCTGGGATTTGGAAGGGCTGAGCAATCAGCAAGCAAGAAAGACTTTCAATAATAAGATCTCTTACTTGGTTCCTTGGCAAGGTGAAAAGTTCAATGAACTTATTTTGACAGTGCACGTACACTGATTTGGAGATGAGTTCCATAATTTATAGACTATTTCTACTACTTCAGAGTTTGCTGTCTTTGATCTACACTCTCAGCCTTCAAACTTGACATCAGCCCTATGTAGTTGTGTCTTAGATCTCTGATGTGCAGCAGTAGCCTTCTTCTCCAGCCTCTGCCACTCTGCAAAAGACAGGCATGAGGACAGGACCCCACCTTGGGAGGAGGCAATATCCTCAACACAAGGCATACAGACAGAGGACCATTTCCCTGGAAATGATAGACACCGGTACCTCTGCTAGCTTATATTGTACACCCCAGAGCTGCGCCAAAAGAAGAGGAACACTTATACAGAGTCTTTGAAACAATGGTTATCCTAACAGCTTCATCTGCTGATGCCTGGCAAACAAACAACACCAAGAAGACACTGTACGCCCCAACACATTGTCCACCCTACCCTATGTTAGAAACACATCAGAACTGACTACAAGACTCCTACGACCTCTTGGAATAAGGACAGCACACAAAACAACAGCCACACTTCACCAGTTACTCCCAAAAAAGAAAGACCCCATACCCACAATGAGCAGGGCAAATGTGATATACAAATACCATGCAGCAACTGTGAGAAACACGACTTAGGACAGACGGGCAGGAAACTTGCCACCAGATTACATGAACACCGACTCACAGCAAAACGGCATGACCAACTCTCCCTCATTTCAATACACTCTGATGCAGAAGGACATCGATTTAACTGGGACAAAGTTACAGTACTAGGTCAAGGGAGACACTAGGACAAACAAGCTAGAGAATTCTGGGAGGCCTGGTTTTTAACCAGCGATGCAGTTAACAAACATGTTGAAATAGACCCCATCTACATACCACTACGGTACAAAACCAGAAACAAGACTGCCCACCATGACAGATCAGACCGTATAAATTCAGAGCAGGACAGAACAACAGCACTTCAACGGAGGCTACACAGTACTGATGATGTCATCTAGAAGGGAGGCAAAACGTTTGCATGAAAACCAGTCAGCTCGACGAACCAACCAACAACTCGAACCATAACCCATGCTACAGATCTTTGTTGATCATCATGCATGTTTCTGCCAGATTCCCATGGAACTATCATAATGCTGGACAACATCAGAGGTGTAGGAAAGTTGACGTTTCAGGTCTGGACCCTTCTTCAGTAATGGGGGAGGGGGAGGGAGCTCTGAAATAAATAGAGAGAGGAGGGGTGGAGCTGGGGAATCCGATCGCGAACTATTTCAAGTCCCCTCCCACTCCCATGTCCATCCTGGGCCTCCTCCAGTGTCACAATGATGCCGCCTTGGGAACCTACAGCCCAAAGGCCTATATGTGGACGTTATCAGTTTCAAAATCTCCCCACGCCCAGCCTCATCCCATGTCCAACCCTCCCTCTTATCCCCATCTCCTTGACCTGAAACAACCTGTCCATCCGTTCCTCCCACCTCACTGACCAATCCCCACCACTGCCTACCTGCACTCACCTATCACCATCCCACCTATCTTCCCCAGCCCCATCCCTCCTCTCTCTATTCATTTTGGAGCTCCCTTCCCCCTCCCCCATTTCTGAAGATGGGTCCTGACCCAAAACATCAACTTTCCTGCTCCTCTAATGCTGCCTGGCCTGCTGTGTTCCTCCAGCTCCACATTGTGTTATCTCTGACTCCGGCATCGGCAGTTGTTACTATCTCTGACTATCATAATGCTTTTGTCCCATGCCTGATAAGTCTTCACTATCTTGTGTGCTTTAGGTGTGCATTAGTGGATGATACCTTTGAAATTGGTGCTACCTTCTGAAGATGTGGCTGATGGCACTTGAGAGGAGCCCAAACACTGATGCCTAGTAAGAGGACAATAGAAGTCACATAACGCCCAGAGCTGCAACAGAGCAAACAATGCAACAAAATGCGGGATGCTCTTCTAAAATGTTGTTCAGGATCTGGGCTGACAAACCATTGTAGTTGCCGACTTGAGACAGCAAAGGAGTCCTAAAAGGCCTGACTTTTGTAAGAGAACTCGTAGGTCGGTATCCAGAAAAGAGCACACCCTATGTACTAGCTATGGGTATCCAAAATGGTAGTTGTCAGCTACACCTTGCACAACATTGTACAGCAACGAGGACTGGAGATCCAGGAGAAGGATGCTAGGAATTCTGGTCTAATTGAAGAATGAGGAATCTGACATAGCAGAGGATCAGTAGCTGCAGATATAAATATCAGGAATGCTCGGGATGGCCTGATTCAGGCATACTTCACTTAGACTGAGGCCAACCGGCATGCAAATTCTTAACTCACTGGTAACCCCCTCCACAGTGGTAGGCCACAATGAACATTTCAATCATTCACAGACGCAGTGTGCTCTTGCTCTTGTTCTTCCGTTCTCCACAGGTAAAAGGCCAGTTGACAGATGGCAGGCAAAACTAGACAAGCCAAGGCAATGAAACAGTGAAGGACATAAAATATTGCAATGGCTGAACATTTTGATGCAGCGTCCTCTATGATGCTGCTTGTAATGGGAGATGTATGTAAGGTTATTCAGTATGGCTTCCTGCAGTTGAACATATTTTTGACCAATTGACAGCATTCTGAGGGGAGGTTCAAAAAGAAAACTCCTCACTGGAAAAGGAAGCTGAATCATTTGCTGTTTGTGATAGTTCCAGCTACATGCAGAACAATGACATCTCTGGAGACTAAAAGGCAGTCAGAGACAGATTCAGAATTGGTTGGCATCAGACATAGAGTCCAAGCTGGAAACAGGGTCCTCATTGTGCTCATTGCTCTATGATGTGCTCATTTAAAACATTAATTGCTATATAAGATGAAGTGTACACAATTGGGAAGTACGTTCTCAGAACCAGCAGGTTTGTAGTACCATGAACGTTTAGGGTGAGACATGTGACAGTAGCCTGTGAGAATCACTTTGGAGTAGCTGGACCTAAGTAAATCTTGGGAACAAAAGGATGGTGTCCAGGGATGAAGAAAGTCCAGAGTGAATTTTGTTAAAGACAAGTTCTGCAGTCACAGATACAGCTGCGCCTGTATAGAGCTCCATGAGGACCAGGTGTCCATTAACCAAACATTAATTTTAATTGGTTCCGATTTGAATGTGGCTAAGCAGTTTAACTGTTCTGACCCACACATAGGTGGACTTTTAGGGTGTGCTCTTTTCTGGATACTGACCTACAAGTTCTCTTACACAAGTCAGGCCTTTTAGGACTCCTTTGCTGTCTCGAGTCAGCAACTACAATGGTTTGCCAGCCCAGATCCTGAACAACATTTTAGCCATTTGGCCGAGGCTGGACTTTGTCGTGGGGTTCTGCTTTGAGCTGGCCTAGGGTCCCCCGGCTCAGGATATGCCCTGCGTATGGCTCTGCATTTGCCTACACTCAAGTGGTGTTCCACAAGATCAATTGAACAGGTGAGGAAGTCCACTTCCATTGGGATGCCCTGTAGCTCCCTCTACTTGTCACATTTACTAGTGACAACGCCAGTTATGGTGCCTGTTTGAAGTCCAGTTGGGCTTCAGACAGTAGGTGCCTTTGCATTGTTACATCATTAATCCCAGGTACCAAATAGTCTCTCAGCATCTCATTCAGGGATAACCCAAAATCACATGCCCCTGCCAGTCGTCTTAACATCCTCAAAAATCCCGATACGGATTCCTTCAGTTCTCGAACAGCTCAAGTAAAACCGATTGCATCTCAGAATTAGAGGAGGTTTGGGATCATAATATTCCTTAACTAAATCTGTCAACTTTTGGAAGGTTTTAGTGTCTGGTGCCTCTGGGAAAGTTAAGCTCCTAATAACCGAAAATACTGTGGGTCCGCAAGCAGTCAGAAGGATTACTGTTTGCTTTCACCTGCCCCAACACCATTTGCCTGGAAAAAACATTGCATTCTTTCCACGTACAGGGCCCAGTCTTTGACGACAGGATCGAACAAGTCAAACTTCTCAAATTAAGGCATGATACCAGAAATGCTTACCCTAACTCAAAGACAACTGTTGCGAGCAAATGTTCTTTAGGCACATCCTCAGTTACCTCCCGTCACCACTGGAAAAACTACACAGAGGCCAGTATCCCGTCACCAAGTCACCTGTTGTTTACCTGTGCACAGTACTCTATCTGTGGCCAGCCAGCTTAAAGTCAGTCCCTGAAATGAGGAGATTCTGAATGTCCTGTTTATATCTGTCAGCCCAGGCTCCTTG
>NC_063332.1:141533504-141626224 GCF_021869965.1 Rhincodon typus | reverse complement strand
GGCTGACAGATATAAACAGGAGATTCAGAATCTCCTCACTTCAGGGACTGACTTTAATCTGGCTGGCCACAACCAGATCTCATAGTCAATAAGATCTACCTAATTTCAATCACTTTACCATGATTGCTAAAAATTCTTATCATCCTTTCACAGGAGGTATTAAAATCAGAGTGAGAGGATAAATACATCTAGCTATAATGGAAGAGAGATCACAAAAGCCCTGATGTCATTTCTGATTACTGCACTTCTTTACTAAGTGCAGCTACTTGGGTCGATTTGAATGTTCTCAAGTTAGCAGATAGCGAAGACACTGAAGTCAACTCAATGCATCAGGAATCAATCTCCCCTGCCAACACTCCAGCCCTGAGATCCTTATTGAAGATTGTGTAGACCCTTCATTTTCTTCTCAAAAGGGAAGCCACAAATGGCGGGGAGAAACGCATCAAAGTTGAAGGTGACCGACTACAAGAGGGCATCCTAGACCCTAGTTTAGTTTTTCAAGACAGAGTGTCAGAGAAGGAAGCCACCACTCATTTTGTTCATTTAATGGACACAGATGCTTAAAAGTTCCTGTACTTTTGGATTCAGGAGGAACTATTAGTTAAATCTCTGCTGTCTGTTTAAGGAGAGTCATTTCTTGTCGAAGATGATTAAAAAAGAGGTAAAGTTGTCTATTTATTTCATTGAACTGGACAATGGCATGCAGTAACAACAATGTCATTTACAGTTAGGTTAAGAAATATTTCTCTATGGTGAGTGTTTGACCATTACAGGGAAGTGGAACTTTGAGGTCATTCCCAGTTACTGTCACCTGGACCTCCCCACCTACTAGATATGAATGGACCTTGGCAAAATTACAGACTATTAAAGTGAATGTAAAGGACTTGCCAGTTTTGTAGATTAGATGCAATTTGCAGGCATTTGTGGCAGATTGCCTAACCTTAAACAGTTAGCATCTGCAAATGTTTAACAGATTCAATCACAAAGGAGCACAAGAAAGGTTTGAGGAATGTCTGCAGCCAGCAAAGTGACCAGAACATCCGAAATAGCTCAAGTTTATGGAGTTAGAAAGGGATTATCAATCATGCATTAAAGTGGTCCTAGAGATTCAACCCAAAGAACAGATATTGAAAGTTTCATGCATGTTAGATAATACCACACCTACATTGTGGAAGCTAGTCGTATGCAATACCTCTTTACAATCGTGCACAGAGAACATTGACATGAACTTTTCATGAAGAACCCCAAACTGCAGAAACAGCCCATGATGTTGTAGTTCAACAATTGCAAGCCACTAATTAAAAAGCTATCCAGAAATTGCATAAATGGCAACTGGGTGCTGCAATGCAGTTTCAACTGGAAGCCATGGATGCACTTAAGAGTTATTATTTCAGACCAAATTACAGCACTTTGAGAGATGCAGTGTGCCTTGGTGATGCTCAAATAGATCAAAGTCAATCAAAAATTGGAACAGGCTGATTACCTGAAGGAGACAGCTGAGCTAAATGGTGAATTTATGTTGCATCTGTTGCTTCCCAACCAATGTCAGTATATCTTCCTTGATGTTTGCTGTCCACAAGTGAACACATTGATCCAAACTGAATCTAACTAAGGCCCAATGTCAAGGCATCCAATGTAGCATCGGACATCATTTATACCCATGTATTCTCTTTGTCAGTCATTTGTTGTTCCTTGGTGTCAGGTGATAGAATGCATCATCCATTTAAGAAATGCTGGCTATTCTGAGTAACATTGTGGACATTAGAAGAATTTATGGCTATGGGTATTCTCAAACTTAAGAAAGTAAACAAAAGGACATTTTTCTTTCTTTGAAAAATGAACAAATATTTAAATGACATGTCCAGAGCCCAGAGCTGGATGTTATGCAGCAAAATATGAATAATAAAGAGCTTGCCTGTGAATGACCCAAGGACTTTCTGAAGCATTTTACATCCATCAATTAGTTTTGAAGTGCAGTCAGTGTTGTGTTGTAAACAAAATAAAGTTAATGCTCTCCAGATTTGTTTGTCACGTTACCAGTCGAGCAAGTTCACATGGTAAATTAAGATAGATTTTCAGAATTCGCATCTATGCCCAAAGACTTGTAAAATACAACTAAGCTGGCTCTCCTTGCTACTGTCACAGGCTGTATTTTTTTGACATCTCCAGAATGAAATTATTCAAGAATGTTTCCTTATATCTCCTTCTGAGACATTCCACAGCATTGTTTGAGGATCTGAAAATTGGATCAGATTAATGATTCCTGCTGATTTATAAATTTATAATCTTTAATAACTGGCCTTGTTCTGATGTAAATCAGAACATTTAGTATCTTTCCTGCTGTCCACTATAAATTAACAGTTGATTATTGCTATAAAAACTATCACATGTGTTCTTTATTAAAAACATAGGCCAGAAACATTCCATATGTAGTAATATTATCCATATATGTGTGCTTGAGCGGGCACAGGATATTCTGAAAAGGAAGAGTGAACAACCAGAGGTCATGGTCGATATTGGTACTAATGATATACACAGAAAGAGAGATGAGGCCCTACAAAGAGAATGTAGGGAGTTAGGTAGGAAGTTGTAAAGCAGGACCTCTAGGGTTGTAATCTTGGCATTAGTTCCTGTGTCACATGCTAGTCAGTCCACAACTAGGAAAATAATACAATTGAATACATAGCCGAAGAGCTTATGTAGGAGGGAGGTCTTCAGATATCTGGATCATTGGGATCACTTCCAGGGCAGGAGTGACCTGTATAAGGAGGACAGGTTGCACCTAAACTAGAGGGGTATTAATATCCTTGCAAGGGGGTTTGCTAATGCCACTTGTGAGGGTTTAAACTGGTGTGGCAGGGGGTGGTGGGAACCAGAACAGTAGGTCAGCATGTAGAGTGATTGAGAAGAAGGTCGGCATTAAGTTGAATAGGAAGAAAAGGCAGAGCCAGATTAATTAACACAGCGGCACTGGCAGTCTGCAGTGTATTTGTTTTAATGCAATAACAGGTAAGGCAGATGAGCTTAGAACTTGGATTAGTACATGATGTTGTATGACTTTGTAGCCATTACAGAAACTTGGTTGAGAGAAAGCCACGTCTGGCAGCTCAACATTCCATAGTTTAGAAGTTTCAGGCAAGATAGAGAGAGATGTAAAAGAGGTTGGAGAATTGGATTACTGATTAAGGAGAATGTTACAACTGCACAGACAGAGTTCATCTTGAAGTACTCATCCAGGGAGGCTATATGGATAGAACTCAGGAATGAAAAAAGTACAATCACTATGCTGGGGTTATGCTGCAGGCCTTCCAACAGTCTGCAGGAGATAGAGGAACACATATGTAAGCAGATCATGGAAAGATATGAAAACAACAGGATTGTTGTAGTGGGTGATTTTAACTTCCCAAGTATTGACTGGGACTCCCTTAGTGCCAGGTGCTTAGATGGGACAGAATTTGTTACATCCAAGACAGTTTCTTGAAACAGCATGTAGATAGTCCAACTAGGCCACACTAGACCTTGTATTAGGGAATGAGTCTGGCCAGGTGATCTTAGTTTCAGAGGGGGAGCATTTTGGGGTCAGTGATTATAATTTTGTAAGATTTAAGATAGCTATGAATGAGGATAAGGCTGGTCCTCAGGTGAAAGTGCTAAATTGGGAAAAGGTTAATTACGACTGTATTAGTCAGGAACTGGACAAAATTAGATTGGAGGCGGTTGTGTGAGGGTAAATCCACATCTGACCTGTGAGAGTCTTTTAAAAGTTGGTTGATCAGAGTCCATGACCAAAATTTTCCTGTGAGGATGAAAGATAAGGATGGCAAGATTCGGGGACCTTGGAGAACAAGAGATGTTGAATGTCAAGTCAAGAAAAGAAAGCACACGTAAGGTTTAGAAAACTGAAATAAAACAAGGCCCTCGAGGAGTAAAGCGAAGCAGAAAAGAACTTAAACAAGACATTAGGAGGGTCATGAAATGTCCTTGGTAAGTAGGATTAAGGAGAATCCCAAGGCATTTTACATATATATTCGGAGCAAGAGGGAAAGTGTAGATCCTCTCAAGGACAAAGGAAGGAGTTTATGCATAGAACCATAGGAAGTGGTGAGGTCCTTAATTAGCATTTTGGATTGGTATTCACCAAGGAGAAGTATGTGGATGATGGTAAGATTAGAGAGGGATATGTTAATATACTGGGACAAGTTGATATTAAGAAGGAGGGGGTGGGGGTGTCTTGAAAAACGTCAAGGTAGTTAAAGTCCCAGAGCCTGATGGGATTTATCCCAAGATACTGAAGGAGGCAAGGGAATAGATTACTGGGGCCTTGACAGAGATTTTTGTATCATCTTTAGGCAGAGACAAGGTCCCAGAAGGCTGGAGAATAGCCAATGTTGTTCCTTTGTACAAGAAGGACAATAGGGATAATCCAGGAAATTATAGACTGGTGAGCTTTACATCAGTGGGAGGGAAATTATTGGAGAAGCTGCTTAGGGACAGGATTTACTGATCTTAAAATGGAGGGAAGGTCATGGATGAAGCAAATTAAGATATTTGGACCTAGGACACTACCCTGAAGAACGAATGCAGTGATGTCCTGGGATTGAGATGTTTGGCTTCCAATGACCACAACTATATTCCGTGTGTTCCGTGTCCAACCAGTGGACAGTTTCCCCTTTAACCCAGTGACTTTAATTTTATTCAATCTCATTTGTTCTACAATCAGAAATGAAGCAAATCATCAAGTCTCCTTCAACAGCACCTCTTAAAACTCCAGCTCTCTATCACCTAGTAGGACAATGGGCGAAGATAAATAGGAATATCACTGCCTACAAGTTCCCCTCCAAAACAAAGACCATCCTGACTTGCAACTGTATTGTTGTTCCTTCATTTATGCTGGGTCAATATCCTGGAACTCCTTTCTTAACAGCACTGTGGTTTACCCTGACTGGCTTGTCTACAGTGGTTCAATAAGTGGCTCATTGCTACATTCTCCAGGGTATTAAGTATGGGCAACATATACTAGCTCACGTCCATGAAATATTTTAAATAAAAGATCTGTGGCCTCTTTTCAGATCTCAAAATAATTAGCAGAGTGAGAGGTTTAAAGTTAGCACAGGTTTCTAAAATCCATTCCAGTTCAGTGAGCAGGGTGGTGAAGCTTGCTAGTTTGCTGTCCTTTGCGTTTAGGCACTTTACTGGGAGACATTTAAATAAGACTCAAATATTCCTTCTCCTCAGATACTTCTTCCTCCCTTTTCCCATATGGGTTCATTGATTTGCTATCTTGATTCAAATTGCAGCATTTGATGAATGGAATCACCAGGAGTCTTAAAAAATGAGAATTTTTTTGAAAACAAATGTTTACTTTTATTTAGTTCTGAGTATGTGTATTTCAAATTCAAATGAAAAATTCAGCGTGGACTGTATTTGATTAGCCATGACAGTGAAAAATTCTTGTAATTGTTACTGTGATACAAAACTTTGTGACGGGCCCAATCTATGCTTATGGTCGTAGTTAGAAAATATCTGGGAAATATTAGTCAGCACCACAGAGAACTTTGTCCCAACAATAATAAATTGATTCAAAGTATATCTGCATAAAAATCTTTCAGCAATTGACTGTAAAATTCCCCTTTTGTGGCGTATACTCAGAATTTTCCAGCCATTTATATTTCAATATTTTATGAAATGATTAATTTGCAGTAGTAAAGACTAAAGAAAAAATTACAAATGCTGCATTACTTCCAATAAATATGACTGAAAATACCTTTAGTAAGCAACATGCAAAAATAGGTACCTTTGTTACTACAACATTTATTACACTAACACAAAATAAGGTGGAAACTACAATCTGAAATAAAACAGAAATTACTGGAAATGCTGAGTAGTTGAGGCAGCCTCTGTGTAGAGAGAAACAGTGTTAATACTTCAGATTCTAGAAAGGTGAAATTTTCCAAATCGCTGCAAAAGCAGGAAATGGCAATGATCCAGCTCTTAATGTAACAGCAAAAGAGATGAGAAAGACTGCAATAGAATCAAAATAATGAATATTGCACTTATTTCATGAAAAGACAGGTACAGATAAGTGATGAACAAGTTCCACTACTCACAGACAGTAAGTGGAGTCAAAAGAGAATGATACCATGTATGTATAAGTTCTGCCAGGTATCTGCATCCGATGCCCTCCATCATATTCACAGTTTCCTCTCCCTAACTGTCTCCTTTACACTAGATAATCCTGTTTATCCATCACTATAGTACCTTATGCTTTTTTTTAACTTGTCCAATTATCATCCCCTTGTATTTTGTTCCATCATCCCTTTGTTTCATTTGCATTCCACCTGGCCACGGACCTTCCGTTTTGTTCTTTTTCCCTTCCCCTTTCCCTGCATCTGGATTTACATAAAATATGTTACACCTATAACTTTTCCAGTTGTGATGAGAGATCATTGATCAATCATAGAATCCCTACATTTGGCTCAACAAGTCCACAATGCCCCTCCGAAGAGCATCCCACCCAAACCCATTTCCCTACCCCTGCATTTCCAACCCACCTAACCTAAACTGGACACAATGGGCTATTTAGCATGAACATATCCTTGGGCTCTGGGAGGAAACCAGAGCAAGCCCATGCAGACCTGGGGAGAATGTGCAAACTCCACACAGACAGTCGCCTGAGGGTGGAATCAAACCTGGGTCCCTAGCTCTGTGAGGCAGCCGTGCTAACCACTGAGCCATCATGCCAGATCTGACAGGATGATTTTATTCAATGTCAAAGCACTGCAGATGCTGGAAATTTGAAATAAAAACTACAAGTGCTAAAAATATGCAGCAGATCAGGTAGCATCTGTGGAGACAGAATGTTTCACAACTGGCCCAGGTTAACTTTGTTTCTTTCTCCACTAGTGCTGCCTTACTTGCTGAGTATTTTCAGCATTTTCTGGCACAGTAGGTAGCATGGATGGGAGCAAAAAGTAATGCGATATTGATAGATGAAATTGCTGGAACAAATGAAGCTTTAATGTGGAAATATGTGAGGCAATTTACTTTGAAATTAAGGAAAGAGAAATTGGAATGTCTTCTTGATGATGCAAAACTCTAGTTTACTAGACTTACAATAGGTCTTAAAGAATTAAATTGTAAAGACAATTTGCAAAGACCTGGGTTGTATTCCCTTGAGTGTGTACAATTGTGCGGTGATCTCACCAGGGTGACTAAAATGACAAAAGGATTCATTTGGCTGGGTAGCAGATCTGAGATTAAACTTTCATGATGTGGTGTACCTTTCCATCCTTTCATGTTTAGATACTCCCTTGAAAGTGTGTGCTTGTATCAGGAAAGAGGAGCTAACAGTCCATGTGTGGCATATGTGAAAGCAGGTAGAATAGGAGCAGGAAAAAGAGAGATGGATTGAGAGCAGTGAGGTATAGGTGAATTGCCCAGTGTGAAAAGCTGTAGAACGGAACCAATGAGATAGAAGCAGCTATAAAGGGATAGCAGAATTCTAAATCTCTAAACCCCTAAAAAACCATGGAGACTGGACTAATTGAAATTTTCAATATTGTGATCAGTAGAAATTATTAGCTAAAGTATCGGGGATATAATTGGTCTATCTCTATTAATATTTGCTGTTAACATAATGGGATTTAATATATAGCCTACCCATCTTTTCAAAGGGTGAATGACAAATATTTTTGACCAGTTTTTTTCATGTCTATGGGAATCTTACATTTTATGTCACTGAACTGTCACAAAGTTGAAAGCCCAATACATGATCTCACATGTTCAGGGGGCTACCTGAAATATGAAAGGATGGAGAGAATATACATATCTTGAAAGTTTGGTCAGAGAGCAATTCCCCTTACCAAACAGTGAAATGAAATCTGGTCTCTCATCCTCTAGGTGGTTTTGATTAATCTGCAGTTTCCAGTCTGTTTTATGCAACTTAGTCAGTGGTAATTACATGCATATATTGGTCATTCTCCATATATATGATCAATAATCCAATCAGCATTTTAAACCTGCCTGTCAAAATGTGCCAAGTGTTCCTTGAAACTATATTCATTGATTAATTTCAATTCACACTCTGTGTACTTAGCTAGCTAGTGTGCCAACTGAGGGCTGGACCTTTAGTTTTTGCAGTCTTTCTGAACAATTCAGCTTCAGGTTGGGTCTTGGACCATTGAGACATGTTGGACAGGGTGCAATTACTTCAGAGTCACATTTCAATGCCGAACATTTATGTACCTGAACATTTTTATTCAGTTTAGCCCCTCCTCAGACAGGGTTTCTTGTTTTCCAAGTCTTCTCTCACAACCTGACAGATGAATTCAGAAAGTTCTGGCCTTCTGAAGTTCAGAGGAAATATGAATGCCAAAATTAATTATAGCTACTGTATGAAAGCAAGAACTAGGAGAAAAAATAAGATTAAAATCAAAGCCTGCAAAAAAAAGGTAACAAAATGATAATAAAAGTTAAAACATGTGATTGTTGATCTCAGTATTGAGTCCAGAAGGCTGTAAAGTGTGTAATTGAAAGGTGAGTTGCTGCTCTTTAGTTTATTTTTGACCTTCATTGGAAGACTGCAGGAGACCGAGGACAACATCAAAGCAGGGATGATTAAAACAACAGAAGGGTGAAAGCTTATAGTCTTCAAAACATACAACTAATTTGCATTTGACCTCCGTTTTCTAGTATAGGTCCACATTAATTTATCTAAAAGCATACCAGTTTTTAATTGCTTAGTCAAGACAATTCCATGGTGCTTTATATTTCCTGGAACTATTATTTTGATACAAAGTTGATTTCAATGTGAAAAAAGCAATCTTATTAATTAATGAGCAAATATTCCAGTTTCCAGTTTAGACTCGATTCGGATTAATTTTGGTTTGATGTACTTTTTCTCATGCTGGGATTCATTACAACAGGTTTCATTATAATAGATTCACTGCAAAAGAGTAATTTTATTTAAACTAGGTCACATTGCTGGTTGTGACCCATCCAACTCTGAAAAATGAGTCAGAAAAGGGTGACAGAAATAACAAGTTAATAGTTGGCACATTCGGTCAAACCATCACACATTATGATATACCATTATGAATTCCTTTGACAGGAAAGGAACTGTTTTTAAATTCTGAAAACTTTATTATCTACAAAGCTGTAGGTGCAATCACATAATTCTATGAAATTTTGAAAATTAAATAATTCTAGTACAGTATATCATCTCATTCAGAGAGAATATTCTTGAATTTCTCAATTCAGAATACAGAGATAGCAGAAAGATGTGAAGTGTTAAGTTTTGCCAGGAAAACCAAGGAAAGTAAGTACAAAATAAAGAATGCAACATAAAGAACTGAGTGCAGGAGCTGTGGGATGTGGAGGTTTATGTTTAGAAATTATTGAGGGTGGCACTGCTGATTGAGTCAACAATTAATGAGGTATATAGGATCCTAGGCTTTATAAATAATGGTTTAGAACACAAGATCAAGGATGTTTTGGTGTAACTTCAAAAGCACTAGTTTAACCACAACTGGTTTATTGTGTCCAAGTTTGGCTACCACGTCAGGAAGGATGTGAAAGCATTGGAGACAGTGCAGACAAGATTGGCAGACCTCTGAAGACATGAAACTTCAGTTATGCGTTAAGATGGGAGAATCTGGGACTGTTCTCTTCAGAGATGAGAAGGCTGTGAGAATATTTAACGAAGGTATCTGAAATCTTGAGCAGAGCAGACATTGAGAAACTTTTTGCATTGTTGGAAGCTTGGAAAACCAAAGGGCATTGTTTTAAAATGAATGGCAATAACACACAATACGGCAAAATTAAAAAAAGGCGAGAAATGAACTTTGGGAGAGTGTGGTGAAGGCTGATTCAATTCTGGCTTTCAAAATAGAATAGAATCTGAAGGGGAAAGAAATGGCAGGGTTGCAAGCAAAAGAGATGCAATTTACTGAGTTGATCTTGTAGAGAGCTGGCATTCGCACAATAGGCAAAGTGGCCTCTTTCTGTGCCACAACCATTCTATGATTTTGCTGCAAGGAACTATTAGCAGCATGTTATTCAGCCCCTTGAACCTATTCTGCCAGTTTATTTGCTCATGGCTGATCAAAATGCTTCTTGATGAGCAAAAATTTATCAGTGCTATTTTACAAATTTCAAATTAGACTATCTTCGACAGCTTCTTAGAAGAAAGAATTCCAAAGTATTTCTACCTGTTGTGTGAAGAAATGCTTTCTGAAAAACTTCCTAATTTTCATAATTAATGTTCTGGCCCTTATTCCTAGTTTCTCCTTCATAGAAAATAGTTTAAAAAAAATATTAATGGGATATGGGCTTCATTGACTGGACCAGTTTTTATTGCCCATCCCTAGTTGCCCTTGAGAAGATGGTGGTGAGCTGCCTTCTCGAACCACTGCAATCCATTCTGTTTAGGAAGAACTACAATGCTGTTTGGGAAGGAATTTCAGAACTTTGACCCAGCAACACAGAAGGGACAGTGATATATTTCCAAGTGAGGATGGTGAATGGCTTGGAAGGGATCTTGCAGGTGCTGGTGTTCCCATGTACCTGCTGCCTTTGTCCTTCTAGATGGAAGTGGACATGGTGCTGTCGACGGAACCTTGGTGAATTTCTGCAGCGCACCTTGTAGATGGGTACACACTGCTACATCAGTATTGGAGAGAATGAATGCTCGTGGACATGGTGCCAATTAAATGCGCTGCTTTTCCTGGATCATGTCAAGCTTCTGGAGTGTTGTTGGAGCTGCACCCATCCAGGTATGTGGGCAGCATTCCATATCACACCAAGGTTTACACCTGCACACAGCATACCTCCAGGGATCCAAAGGCACATCAGGAGGAGGAAGAGGAGAGAGAAGCAGGAAGTAGCTATCCTGGACTCCTGGAACTAGACAGCTTAACTAGAGCATGCTATGAGAGCGTTTGCTGAGCCAAAGCATTCCCAAATCAATAAAAGCCCTAATTCCTTGCCATTATATCCATCAGAAATGACCCATTTCATGATTTCATGATCAATATACCATCTTAATCCACAAACACATTCAATTATAGAACAAAAATGAAGTATTCTCCTTCATGTAATCCATTATTATCTCTCCTCAGGCTCCTGTGCAGGATTACTCCAGTGGCTGCTCCAGGTGATCAGATGGGCCAATGGTCCGAGGATTAGCAGATGGAGTTTAATTTATTTAAATGTGAGGTGTTTGCATTTTGGTAAGGCCAATCAGGGCAGGACTTGTACAATTTATGGTAGGGCCTGGGGATGTGTTGTCGAACAAAGAGATCTCGGGGTGCAGGTGCATAGTTCCTTGAAAGTAGAGTCACAGGTAGACACAGAAGAACATGTTTGCCACGTTTGCCTTCATTGGTCAATGCACTGCATTTAGGAGTTGGGATGTCATGTTGTGGCTGTACAGGACATTGGTGAGGCCATTTTTTTAAAGCGGTCTTAAATTCTGATCTCCCTGCTATAGGAAAGATGTTGTTAAACTTGAAAGGGTTCAGAAAAGATTCACAAAGACGTTGTTGTGATTGGAGGGTTTGAGATATCGGGATATGCTGAATAGGCTGTGGCTTTTTTTACTGGAGAGTCGGAGATGGAGGGGGTGACCTTTTTGAGGTTTATAAAATCATTAGGATAGGATGAATAACCAAGGTCTTTTTCCTAGGTGGGGGAGTCCAAAACCAAAGGGCATAGAATCATAGGATCTCCACAGTGTGGAAGCAAGCCATTCAGCCCAGTGAGTCCATAACAAACCCCCGAAGAGCATCCCATCCAGATCCATCCCCTTACCCTATCTCTGTAACCTTGCATATCCCATGGCTAATCCACCTAACCTACACATCGCAAGACACTATTGTCAATTTAGCATGGCCAATCCACATAACCTGCACATCTTTGGCATAGATTTGAGGTGGGAGGGGAAAGATTTAAAAAGGACCTGAGGGATAACTTTTTCACGCAGAGTGTGGTGTGTGTATGGAATTAGGTGCCAGAGGAAGTGGTGAAGACGAGTACAATTACAACATTTAAAAGGATCTGGATGGATATATGAATAGGAAGGGCTTAGTGAGATATGGCCTAAATGCTGGCAAATGGGACTAGGCTAGATTGGGATGTCTGGTTAGCGTGGATGAGTTGGACTGAAGGCTCTGTTTCTGTGCTGTATGGCTATGAATGGCTTTGTATAGAACTTGGATTGCATCCTTTCCAAATGCTATGCCCTCGTAATGATGAGGTTGTGTACGATGTAGTAGACTACAACAAATCATGGCATGGGCTTTGGAGATCAATGCAGGTCTCCTTCAGAATAGTCCAGACAATGAATGTGGTACTTAAACACTGCAATATTCTGCTCGAAAGCATCACTCACAATATTTTGCACTGTGCCTTCAGGTCTTGGGTAGTGCAGTGGCAAATGAGCAAGGTAGTCAGCAGATAATCCTTGCCTCTCAGTAACTATCATCTTGCCTTCTTGTGGTGTCTCAAATACTAACATTACAGTGATCTACTGCAGAATAAAAGTATCATAGCTATTGTCAGTGTACTGGACTTTGATATCTATGATGCACTGAATCTGGTTGCACATCAGTATGAAATATGGAGAGCCAAATGCTTTGAAGTTGCCGTGCTTCTCTGAATTTACATGTAGTGTTGCAAAGTGATCCAGATATATACGACCATTTCACTTCTCTCAAATGAAAGAGTCAAAAAAACAATAATAGTAGGGGATTTTAAAGACATTAATATTAACTGGCACAGTTTTAGTGC
Organism: Rhincodon typus; assembly: GCF_021869965.1. Lineage (NCBI taxonomy): Eukaryota > Metazoa > Chordata > Chondrichthyes > Orectolobiformes > Rhincodontidae > Rhincodon > Rhincodon typus. The sequence continues at coordinate 141,613,438 of NC_063332.1, read as the reverse complement.
AAGGTAGGTCAGGACCAATATTCTTAAATTGCATCCAGGAGATTTTTTTTTAGCCAGTACGTAGAAAACCAAACAAGGGAGGGGATAGTTCTAGACCTAATATTTGGAAATGTGCCTGGGTAGGTCGAAGGCCTTTCGGTAGGCGAGCATTTTGGAGATGGCGATCTTAACTCAGTTAGATAGTTAAGGAAAGTTAGATAGTTAAGAGGTTTTTCAAAAATATATGAACAGCAGAAGAATAACTAGGGAAAGAGTAGGATTCTTTAAGGACCATGGAAGCGATCTGTGTGTGGACCCAGTAGATGTTGGTGCATGATCCAATAGAAAGTAAACAGAATCTAAGCTGGAAATTGTCAAAGATGCCTTCGCAGTAGGGGCCCCTCTGCTTCTGAATGCATGTTCAGCCTTCTGTGTCAATAGATGATATTAGTTGGAGCTTTGAGCTTCTAAATTTCAGATACCTATAGGAATAATAGACTAGTATTGGTTGGAGATATTAATTTCCCCTGTATTGACTGGGCCACCCAGAGTGTAACAGGCCTGGACAGGGTGGAAATTATCAAATGTGTCCAAGAAAGTTTCCTAAATCAATATATCACACCTGGGACCGTGCAACACTGGACCTCCTCTTAGGAAATGAGGTTGGACAAGTGACTGAAGTGTCAGTCGGAGAGCACTTTGTGACCAGTGATCATAACTCTCTTAGTTTTAACATAGTTATGGAAAAAGATTGGACAAGTCCACAGGTTAAGGTGCTGAACTGGAGCACAGACAATTTTGGGGCCATTTGACAGGATCTAGTAGAGGTTGAGTGGGTGAGTCTGTTTGAAAGAAAAATGACTGGTGAATGGGAAACTTTTAACAGTGTGATATCAAGAGTCCAGGGACAGTATATCTCTATTAGGGTGAAGGGAAAAGCTGGCAGGTTTAGGGATCCCTGGCTGATGAGGGATATTGAGACTCTGCTTAGGAAAAAGATGACAACATACAGTGGGTTTAAGCCATCGGGCTCAAGTGAATCCCGAGATGATGATAAAAGGTGTAGGAGCACGCTTAAGTGGGAAATCAGAAGAGCAAAAACGGGGTCCGAGATGGATCTGGCAGATAAGGTTAAAGATAATCCCAAGAGGTTCTATAGCTAAGTAAAGATAAAAGGGGAGCTAGGGAAAGAATAGCTCCCCTTAATGATCAGCATGGCTGTCTATGTGCGGAGCCACAGGATATGAGAGAGATTTTTAATGAATATTTCTCCTTAATGTTTCAGAATCCCCTTCCCCTCTCCCATTTCTGAAGAAGGGTCCAGACCCGAAACATCAGCTTCCCTGCTCCTCTGATGCTGCTTGGCCTGCTGTGTTCATCCAGCTCTACACCTTGTTATTGCAGCTTTACTTCACTTGTATTAACTTTATTTTGCTGTTGTTCACTTGCATTAACTTTAATTTACTTGGTCTTAACTTAATAAACCTTACAACTATTGATAAGCCTTACTGGTACTGATAAATATGACTAATACTAAATATACTTTACTAGTTTCAAGAAACCTTGATGGAAACACCTCTTACTCTTATCCCAAATGAAATTAATTCACTCCTCACTTTGTGCGTCTCGCTGATGTTATGATCCCAGCTGATGGTACCAATGCACAAGTAGATCCTGGAATGAAATCTGGCCTGATGGATCATATGTTTTGTTTCATTTTAATTAACATGGTGTCATGCTATGAAACATAGTCACATGGGGTTTCAGAGTTTATTTCACAACAGAGCGGAATTTTATTACACCAAAGATGGAAACAGAACAAAATTACAAGCTATTCAATATACAACACAGCTTGAAAGATCTTAAAGCACATAGTAAAACAAAAATTCATCCTGTTTTCCGGCACTATTAGTTACAGATACTCAAATCTGGAGAAATGATCCCTCCTTATCAAATCTTTAAGTTCGATTTAACTGACGCTCCCCAGTTCTTTCCTGTGAATTGTGAATTCTGAATTCTAACATGAATGCTCACATAATTGATAGCCTAGACATTCTCAGCTTTCAATGACAAGCAAATGTCTAAACATCCCACTCCTTTTTCATGAACTAAAATTTTCCCTTGAGGTTATTTTACTTTTCTGGAACTGTTCTATATTCCTTCCTAGGAGACAAGCTGTATTTACATCTGGTCCTGGTCAGGTCTCCTCTGGACTGCCCTGAAACTTTCAATCAGTGGACCTCTTAAGCTAACGTCAATCCTTGATCATCTCAAATCAAAACCAAGCTAATGGCCTTCAACGTTTTCCCCATGTGTCATAAACCACCACAGTAAAACAAATTTCTATTAACATCCCAGAAGATACCCGTTTGATGCATACTGATTAACTCATTGTTCCAAATGAGCTGCCTGACCCAATTATTTTTAAACTCTTCAGAAAAGTAACCAACCCCATTTGCCTCTGTTTTAAAATCCTAATTCTAAAACTGATAATAATATGTACTTATAAATCAGACATTTTTCAGCACACTTATTTGTAGTGTCCTGATCATGTAATCTATACCACCACCATTCATCACACTCTTTCTAATGAGAAAGCAGCCCTATGGTTTCATAAGACTCTGGGATTTTAAAAAATCTGTCCCTTATATAAAGCCTCCTATAAATCTCCGGCTAGTTTAGTTTCCTGCTACAGTAATAAATATCAGTTGAATCAATGAACTACTTTTTAACTAACCATAGAATCCTTCAAGTGTGGAAACAGGCCATTTTGCCCAACAAGTCCACACCAACTTTCTGAAGAATATCCCACTCACACTCAACCCCCTACCCTACATTTCCCATGGTTAATCCACCTAACCTACACATGCCTGGACACTCTGGGCAATTTAGCACAATCTACAAAATTTGCATATCTTTAGACTGTGGGAGGAAACCAGAACACCCAAAGGAAACCCATGCAGACAATGCAAACTCCACACAGACAGACAATTCCCCAAGGGCTGGAATTGAACCCGAGTAACCGGTGCTGTGAGGCAGCAGTGCTAACCACTGAGCCACTGTGCTGCCCAATTGACAGATAACTGTTTCTGCCAGACAGTTCCCTGTCTAACAAGGCAACCTAACCTACCGAAAGGTTGTTAGTTCTATTTCAGAGCTGGAATCTTAATCCATGTACAAACCCGAAAATAATTCCAATGACAATGCATTCTCTGAGGTAGTGTCATTGATAGTCTCTGCCAATATCTGTTGATTTTCTGAAGGCCTGTTAAAAAGATGTATTAAAATGTTAATGTGATCTACCATTGTGGAGTTGATCATATTTCACTCAATACTGAAATCAAGACAGCCTGATCAATGCAGAATGACATCTAGATTATTAACATAATTGTGTCAGCAGGTTCAGGATAACTCCTCATGTCCCGTTATCCAATGGCTAGTACAGCAAAACATTGCTTTTATGTCTGCATATGTTAAGTAGGAAATATGAAGAGGACCATCTACAGTTCTTTCCCTCTCCACCTCCCTCACATTTTGAGTTCTTTTTTCCAGACTTCAAGGAAAGAAAAGGTGTTTGAGTGTGTAATGGTGCATGTTCACTTGATGGATGGAATGCTTTGGTGTTTTTTTAATTTCACTAGCAGGTTTCTTCTTCCTATTGTTGGGGCGAGTATTTTGTGGCTTCTCACAACTCTAACTGCTTGTCAAGGAAGGCATTACTGAAAGAAAGCATGGCCTTTTATCATCTTGAATCGGTCATTTAACTTTCTGATCCTTTGTTGCAAAGTCCAAACTCCTCCAAATCTCATCAACAAATTGGCCTTTTAAATATAACAATTGGGATCTTATTATAAAGATTCTCAGTAATCCCAGTGTTACAGCTTGGACACCAAACTTCTAAGTAAACTGCTAGTTAAATTGCTAAATCCACTATGTGGAATGATGAACCCATTTTTGTGTTTCCTGAATGATATCAAATGTTCTCACTCCCAACTTATCTTAGCAAATTTTTGAAGCTACGTTTGTGTTCAGTAAATTTATTTAAGTGACAAATATCAGAAGAAGGATAGCAATGTACTTTATTTATGTGCACAGGAAGTGTCAAAGGAAGAATGCTCCTAACCACATTGCTCAGTTGATATCCAAATTGCTGCTTTCAACAATGCCAAGCCAGTGAACTGAACATTTTGGACTCAGTGTGCAATTTCATCTTATATGCATGAAGAAATCACATAATTTGTGAGCATATCAATTATAAATCATAATTATTAAGTTTATGAACTGCAGCAAAAAGACTCAAAGCAGCAAAACAAAATACTCAAAACAAAATGAAGTGGTAAGGTAACCAGCCTTAGAAGAAGCTGGATAATAAAGCTATATAAAAATTAAACAAAACACAGTGGAGTCCAAATTTGATAGCCACCCACTCCATCCTCAAAAGTGGTGTGGGTAAATGCAATGCATCCAACAACTGTGTTCCAACTATTGGATTATGTCTCACAGTTAGTATGTCAGTGAATCTTTCAGCAATATGCTTATAATATCAACACAAGATTATAGCATGTGCCTTGAGGGTGTAAAAGCCTCATACTCCGTCTTACTCTGGGATCATTTGAAGCACATTCTGCTACGTGAATCATACTGCTCTGTAAATTAACTTCATGTTAGCTGAAACATTGATGTTCCTATAAATGTAATGTTTCTAAATAATAGATAATTGCAATAAATATTTGTTGGATTCCTCAATACCAAGATGTTGATGTCCAGTTTCTTATGCTACAGGAGAGAACATAAGCATTGCCATACCAGGTAATTGCTATTGGCAAAATTACATCATGGTTAGCAGTGGTAACCGCATTAACAAGATTCAATATTTTGGTTGCAGATATTTGAAAAACTAGTTGAAAGCCAACAGTCTCTATGACTAAAAACAGCATATAGATCTATAGATAAGGCATTGACCAACAAGAAGGGGCTAAGGCCAGTAAAGGAGCAATAACAGGGAAAAGGTAAAGTGAAACATAAGGAAAAATAGGAAAAGAAAAAGAGAAGCAAAGCCAGTAAAGGAAATAAACAGAAACTGCATTGAACTCTACATATAAAAGAAAAGACCTACAAAGAGAAATGGAATACAAATGTTTATTAATGGGTTGTGCATTCAGTGACATCCTTACTGAAGTACAACTGGGCAAAAAATGTTTGCACCTCTAATGTACAGATCAAACAATGCATTTTACTGAGAACATTTAAGAGACATTTGGACAGGTATATGAATAGGAAGGGTTTAGAGGGATATGGGCCAGGTGCAGGCAGATGGGACTAGTTTAGTTTGGGTAACTTGGTTGGTGTGGATAAATTGGACTGAAGGGTCTTGTTCCATGCTGTATGACTTTATGACTAAAAGAGTCAAAAAGTCTTACTTAACATTGGCAAAGAAATGCTTCACAGAATTAACACATCCATCCTTTCTGTGGATGATCAGAAAAATCCAATATATATCTGGAAAGGCCAGTTCAAGGCAAGAATTAATTTCAGGATTACAGATTCCAATTCACCTCAAACTCATAACCCTAAGAATCTATGAGCCAATTCTTCCTAAAGACATAGGTGTGACTTTTTCAAACAAGAGCTATTAGGGAGGTTTAATGAGTTAGTCATCACCTCTCCACTAACTAAAGCCTTTAAGAAAAGCTCTTTTGGATAAGAAAAAGGGCCAGACCATTGATGCATTGTTTGAGAATGGAAACATGTATGCAGTCATAGTGGCAGACCAACAGTAATTGCAAGTTTTAGATGCAATTAACAGTATTGCTATGGACAGGAAAGCACAGCAAGCCAAAACAAAATCTGGAATAGATGCAGTTTGTTGCATCTACCCAAAAGCTGTCCAGCCTTTCTTGATATCTGTGTGGCACAAAGGGAGATTGGACAAAATAAATGGTTACATCTAACATGGAGTCAATACAGTGTGGAAACAGGCCATTCAGCCCAACAAGTCCACACCGATTCATACTACGTGGTAGGCATCACAGAGATGTGGCTGCAAGGGGATCAGGATTAGGAACTAAATATCCAAGGATATACATCCTATCGAAAAGACAGGCAGGTGGGCCGAGGGGGTGGGGTTGCCTTATTAGTGAGAAATTAAATTAAATCAATAGGAAGAAACGAAGTAGGGTCAGATGGTGTAGAATCTGCGTGGGTAGAATTGATGAACTGCAAAGGTAAAAAAACCATAGTTGGGGTTGTGTACAGGCCTCCAAATGGTAGACAGGAGCTGGGGCGCAAGATAAACCAGGAGATAGAAAAGGTGTGTAAGAAAGGAAACGTCACAGTGATCATGGGGGATTTCAATATGCAGGTGGACTGGGAAAATCATGTTGGTAGTGGATTGCAAGAAAAGGAGTTTGTGGAACGTCTACGAGATGGCTTTTTGGAGCAGCTCGTGGTGGAGCCCACGAGGGAACAGGCAATACTGGATTTGGTGTTGTGCAATGAGGCAGACTTGATAAGGGAGCTTAAGGTAAAGGAACCCTTAGAAGGCGGTGATCATAAGATGATAGAATTTACTCTGCAATTTGAGAGGGAGAAGATAGAATCAGAGGTAACGGAATTACAGCTGAATAAAGGTGACTACAGAGGTATGAAGGAGGAGTTGGGCAGAATTGACTGGAAGAGGAGCCTAGCAGGAAGAGTAATGGCAGGAGTTTCTGGGAGTAATTCAGGAGACGCAGCAAAAATTCATCCCTTGGAAAAAGAAGCATGGTTACAGGGAGGATGAGGCAACCATGGCTGACTAAGGAAGTCAGGGATAGCATAAAAGAAAAAGAGAAAGCATATAATGTGGAGAAGGGCAGTGGGAAAGCAGAGGACTGGGAAGCTTACAAAGACCAACAGAGGGCAACAAAAAAAGAAATAAGGAGGGAGAATATTAAATATGAGAGTAAGCTAGCCAGTGATATAAATGAAGACTGTAAGAGTTTCTTTAGGTATATAGAGGGCAAAAGAGAGGCAAAAGCAGACATTGGACCACTGGAAAATGATGGTGGAGAGACAGTAGTGGGGAACAAGGAAATGGCTGAGGAACTGAATAATTACTTCGCATCAGTCTTCACGGTGGAAGACACGAGTAATATCCCAAAAATTCAACAGAGTCAGGGGCCAGAGCTGAGTATGGTGGCCGTCACCAAGGAAAAGGTGCTAGTGAAACTGATTGGCCTGAAGGTGGACAAATCACCTGGACCAGATGGACTACACCTCAGAGTTCGAAAGGAGATAGCTGGAGAGATAGTGGAAGCATTAATGGTGATCTTTCAGGAATCACTAGAGTCAGGGAGGGTCCCAGAGGACTGGAAAATTGCTAACATGACACCCCTGTTTATAAAGTGAGTAAGGCAAAAGACGGAAAATTACAGGCCAATTAGCCTAACCTCAGTTGTGGACAAGATTTTGGAGTCCATTGTAAAGGATGAGATTTCTGAATATTTGGAACTGTATAGTAAAATAGGGCAAAGTCAGTATGGTTTCATCAAGGGGAGGTCATGCCTGACAAATCTGCTAGAATTCTTTGAGGAAGTAACGAGCACAATAGACCAAGGAGAGCCAATGGATGTTAGCTACCTGTACTTCAAGAAGGCCTTTGATAAGGTGCCACACAGGAGGCTGCTGAGTAAGATAAGGGCCCATGGTGTTACAGGCAAGGTGCTAGCATGGATAGAAGATTGGCTGCCTGGCAGAAAGCAGAGTGTAGGAAGCTGAAATCATTGAAAATGGCAGGCAGCACAAAGGTAGTTGTATAATTTTACTCTAGCAGAGTATTTACCTGATGGAACAATATTTATGCTACTTCTCCCAATCTAAGAAGCTTGATGTAGTAAATGTGGTATGAAGAGTCCAACATACATTTATTACAACTGCTTAAGGCATTGGATGCCACAAAGACTTTGGGCCTGACAATATTTCAGCAACAGTACAGAAGCCCTGTGCTCCAAAACTTGCCATGCACCAGACCAAGCTGTTCCAGTACAGCTACAAATCTGGCATCTACCTGACAATGTGAAAGATGCTCAGTCACTGACTCTTAGTTTGGTTCTGCCAGGGCCATTCAGCTCCTGACCTCATTACAGCCTTGATACAAATGTGGGCAAATGAGCTGAGCTGTTGAGGTGAGATGAGACTGACTGCCCCTATCATTGTGCAGCATTTAACCAGTGTATCTTGAAGGAGCCCAAGCAAACTGGAGTTAATAGGAATCAGGAGGAAATTTTCCATTGCGTGGAGCCATACTGAGCATGAAAGAAGATAGTTACGTTTGCTGCAGGCCAGTTGTCTCAGTCTTGATCACCTCCCTCCCTCCTTGAATAGAAGGATTATATTTGCTTCTCTCTAGTTTAATTGAACCTTTCCAGAACCTAATGAATTTTGGAAAATTAACACCAATGTATTTACTCCCTCATTAGCCTCCTCTTTTAAAGCCTAAGATGAAGTCAAACTGGACCAGGAGACTTATCTACTCACAGCTCCATCAGCTTGCTCAATACCACTTCACTAGAGTCCATACTTGCACTAAGTTCGTCTTTTCTTTCAATCTCCTGAATTACAGGTATTAATGGGATATCCTTTAGAGTGAAGGAAAGAAGCAAAACGTTTATCCATTACATACACTATTTTTTATGTCTGCTATTAACTAATTATTTTCAACATCTAGAGGACAAATACTCACTGTACTGAACCTTTTCCTTTTTCAATATCTGTAGAAATGTTAAAGGAAATATTAATAGTAAATTATAATCACTTAAAGGGATATAATGAAAGCATTAGGGAAGTGTAGGATAATTGTTAAGTCCCAGTATGTCATGGGATATGTCAGTGGTGCCTGCTGACATCCAGTCAGTCTTTGAACCAGGACCAGGCCAGCATGGCTCTGGGAATGCTTTCTTTTGTCTAACTGTCATCACAGATAATAAAAGATTCCTGAAGAGTGACTCACCTCTCTCTCTGTATTCCTCAATACAACCTCGCAACAGCATTTTCGGCAATTCTGTGTGGTGGTGGTGTTACTATTGACCTCAAAATATCACGAGAACCATGACTCTAATAAAGCTCTCAATAGATTTTATTTGCTACCGGCACAATTTCTTGGAGGCAGGAATGCATCTGGTGGCCAAACAGAATTTTAACTCTCAAATTTCCTCCTCGTACTGGCTCTTAACTTGCCTTCACATGGTTAGGAATATTCCACAACGTGTCCCTAATAACAGATCATTGGAATATCAGAACTACCATGAAATGGTCAAAATCAGAAATTGCTGGAAAAACACAGCAGGCCTGGCAGCAGCTGTGGACAGAAAGTAGAGTTAACGTTTCAGGTCCAGTGACCCTTCTTCAGAACCGAAGAACTGTCCACTCTTCAATCTCCAATGTGCTTATGTTGCTTCAGCGTCATGCCTGGAAAGAAGTCTTACAAAAATTTAATCCTGCTACCTTCTGGGGTATTAGTTGCAGCTTTTATTACTGTCAAAATAGGGCCAAATGTAAGAAGCTTCACCGAGTATAAGCCAGGCAATCACATGAAAATGGTGTCAGAACGCTTGCTGCCTTATTTATGCAGATACTTCAGCTGTTGCCATCTTGGGAGAGGAGCTTCAGAATCCTCGTTTGTTATAGGACTGGGCCATTTTAACATACAAACTTGGGTTCCATTTCGTATATAAGAACCCAATTACAATTTTGAGGGTCAAACAGACACTACTTGAGGGACAAATATAGCAGGTTATACATCTGAGAAATAGAGGCCTTGATATTGATATTAACCGACCCATGACAGGGGGAGGAGACTTGGGGAATGAGGTAAAAATGCAAAATTGGGCTATTTGCTGCTGTGTACATACCTGCTGCTATTTTCACATGTCATATTATTCTGGAGATGCTGGAAACCTTATTACCATGCTGCAATGAAATTATTTAAATGCCTGTTATTGTAGCTTTCAGTACGGTTTAATCAGACTTTCATCTTGTAATTGCAGCCTCAACACACCAGTGACATTGTTTTTTGTTCGAGATCGATTGGCAATCTGGAACCCAGTCTTTCCTTTCCTGCCTATTGCCAGGTTCGGAAATTGCAACCCTGATTATCCACTGATGTGCACTTGCTATTATTATTGAGCACAAGTAAAAGTTCTCCAGTCTATTTCTTGGTCTTTGAGCTTTATAATTTGTGTAAATATTAACACCATATAAGCTTATGTAGACCACTGCTGATTAGCAATATGAATAAGAATACGTTAGAGCTTCTTTTTCCAATAAAGTTTAACCCACTGGTTATTAAATTTTACAGAAATGTAAAGTTCAAGTTGAAATGATTGAGCAGCTTTATCCGAACTGAAAGCAGCTGGGAAATGGTGGGAAATATATTTGAAAAACATGGGTTGTTACAATCTCCTTAACTTTTAATAATAAATTTGAGCTTCCAATAAATATCTAAAAGGATGACAAGACTTCACATTTGAAGCCTCTTAATATAACAAAGGGCTAAAAGATCTGTAGCCTAAACTCTCATTTTATAAGTTGCACTTTAATGCACAAAACAGAATATTCCCATATTTTAGCACAATGGAAATGACACTTCACAGATATTCTTTACGCTGTTCTTTATGCAAACAATCAAATCTCCCAGAACCAGCCCAAGGTGTTTCTTACTTCCTGGGTGATAACTTAGAACAAAAAATAAGAGACAAACTTCTTCCTTTCCTCAAACCTGGGAACTTTTAATCTCAGCTGTATATCACATGGTGGATACCCCAGAAATTCTCTCTCTAGTACGGGGTTCATTTTAATCTTCTTGAATTCGGACTGTACATTCTGAACACGAACTTCCACCTGCATTGTATGTTGAACAACTGCAGCTTGTTGCTTATAACTACTTTTCTTTGAAGAACTTTTCTCGGACTTTGGAGATTCATAGTCTATCCACCGCTGGAACATCGGCTTCTAGCAACGTTTCTTGGTTAAACACCATGCGCTCCCTTTCAAACAACCTGGGCCGCTTTTAATTTCTAACAACCAAATCGTTCAGGATCCCGAAACGTCAGCCTCTCTGCTCCTATGATGCTGCTTGGCCTGCTGTGTTCATCCAGCCCTGCACCTTGTTGTTCAGGGTCCCTGTCAGGGGGACTTCAGAACGGGTCATAATGGTCTCCTTCATTTTAGCTTAGATTTAAGACATAGCTCCAAAATATAACAATATTATAAACCTCACAGTTGTGAAAAAGATAAAAAGTAACATCTCCTATGGCAAAAATGTGAATGTAAACATTAAACGTCAATTTGGATAAATATTTCACAGCTAACAGGAGACTTATGAGATTCATGGTAAATCATAAAGAACTTGCGTGCACAATGCATTTTTACTTCGGAGTATTAATAGTGTAATAACATTTGGCAGTAAGGAGTAACAAATTTGCATGACCACGAGTGAGAAAATATTGCAGAGCACGTGAATACTAGAGGTTTGTCAGCCAGGGCACAGCTTCAATGCCAGAACTAATTCAATGACCTAATTAGGGGAGTTGCTGAAAAAAGACTGCTTTCATACTCTGAAACAAAAACAGAAAGTGCCGGAGAAACACACTGGCAGCATCTGTGTACAGAAAAGCAGAGTTAACATTTCGAATCCAGTGACCCTTTATCAGAACTAAAAGCAGCCGGGAAATGGTGGGAAAGGAGTGAGTCGAATAGATGCTGATGGTGCCCCCAGAGACACAGGGAAGCAAACAAAGAGATTGCTGATAGTAAGCCGGGAGAGAAGTCAATGCCGAAAGGTGATAATGGGAAAGGTGAATGGTTGAAAATTGGTTCGCTGTGCTGGGAGCGGTTCATACAGAACAGGACCTGGGGATGTTTGGGCAGGGAACAAACATGGAGGAAGGATTTACATTCTGAATTTGTTAAAACTCAATGCAGATAATGAGAAAAATGAGATGGTGGTTCCTCCAACTTGCGTAGGGCTTAGCTGAGACACCGCAGCCATCCTCACACAGAAATGTTGGCATGGGAACATGGCGTGTTGAAGTGGCAGGAAACTGGAAATTTGAGTTATTATTGTGAATAGAACAGAAGTATTGGACAAGGTAAGCTTCCAGTCTCGTATTTTGTTTATTATTGCAACACTTAGAACTTTCATTAATTACAACATTCACAATGCTCACAAGCCTCCACACCCCATTTCCCTTCACTTCCCTACAATAACTGCATGGTACTTCAGTTGTTCTCCACATATTCACACGCTTATCATTATTGCGATACCTACTTACACACAATGCACATTTCACACAGTGGCAGCAATTCTCACATCATAGCTACATTCTGCACACATCCCAAAGTTTCTCACTCCCACTCCCTTCGTTGTTGCAGCAGGAGACTGCACACAACTCTGGAAACCACCACCTGCAATTTTCCATTAAAGCACCACACCATCCTGACTTGGAACTATAAGCCCGTTCCTTCATTGCCACTTGGTCAAAATCTTGCAATTACCTATCTTTCAACAATGTGGATGCAACATATTGATTCAAGGTGGTTGTACCCTTTTCGAGGACAAAAAGGGATGGGAAATAAAGCTGGGTCAGCCAGCAACTGTGAATGACTTTAAAAAAACACATTGAAACTGAAGTCGGAAAAGCCACTTGCGTACCTTCTTCTCCCTTCCAAGAAAGCACACTTGCCATAATGTTCCAGGGACAGAATAGAGGCTCTGAGGGCTGACAATGCTGCAGGACAAGTCATGCAGTGTTTCTTAACAGTGCTTCCTCTTTTTTTGCTCCTGACATCTCTTACTCTACTTATTCTGTATGATTAGCTACATAACGTACCTCTCTCTGCGCTCTCTCTTCACAAGTTAACCTTTTCTCCCTCTCTTTAAATTCATCTGCTGAGAATTTGGAAATCCATATGCCACTGAAGGAAGAAATGTTGAGTCTTTAAGAAGGTGTGCCATCATTCAATCTAACCCCTGTCAACACAAAGCTCAGTTATGAACATCACACACAGATTACTGGCATAGGTTAGAGGTATTTACATTCAAAGGCTGACTGGGTTGAAATCCTGAGGTGATAAAACAGAGGAGGGTAGGATGGTACAGGCCAGACAGTGAGATTGCATTTTAGTTCAGTTACAGGACATTTTGATAGAGATTTGAAGCCCAGATGATCAAAGAGGACCAATTGTAATTTAATAGAAAATGCCAGGAGCACTGCATAGTATGCACAGTGATATAGAGAATGGAACTGTCTACTTCCACATTTTCTAAAACATTGCGGAGAACATCTCTCTGAACTGAATCAAATAATAGGCTTCATTCACAACATAATACTGTCAACTCCCATGACAGCATTGACTATTACTGTGGTAACTCAGGCAACAGCCATGACAGTTCACAATGCTGTCCTGAAATCACAGATAGCTGTCATCCAGAGGCAAATTGGTCAGGGATCTCCAAACCAACACAACTGGCCCAGTACTCCATTCTAGCGTAATACCTAGGAGTTGTTACAGAGATAGTAGGAACTGCCGATGCTGGAGAATCCGAGATAACAAGGTGTAGAGCTGAATGAACACAGCAGGCCAAGCAGCATCAAGGGTCTCGACCTGAAACGTCAGCTTTCCTGCTCCTCTGATGCTGCTTGGCCTGCTGTGTTCATCCAGCTCTACACCTTGTTACCTCTAATACCTGGGAGTGTTGTGATGTTGACCCAGCAGAGTAGCTTTAGCTGTTTGAGTGAAGTAGTTGCTGTCTCTTTCAGGATGAGGATGCCTGCTTGTCCACCACCTACTTTGCCCATATCTGGGTAGCCAGAAGACCATAAGATACAGAACGACAATCCAGCCCATCGAGTCTGCTCCAACATTCAATGAAATCATAGCTGATCTGATAATCCTCAATTACACTTTACAGTCTCATTCTCATAATTCTTGATTCACTTACTGATTAAAAATCTGGCCATCTCACTCATAGAATAATAAGATCCCTACAGCATGGAAACAGGCCAGTTGGCATATCGAGTTTACACTAACCCTTTGAAAAGTATCCCAACCAGACCCACAGATTTCCCACGGCTAATCCATCTAACCTACACATCCCTGGACACGATGGGCAATTTAGCATGGCCAATCCACCTAAACTGCACATCTTTGGCTGTGGGTGGTAACCAGAACATCCAAAGAAAACACATGCAGACATGGGGAAAACATGCAAACTCCCACAGATATGCATTGGGGCGGCATGGTGCAAACTCCACACAGACAGTTGCCCAAGGGTGGAATTCACCCCAGGGTCCCTGGTACTATGAAACAGCAATGATAACCACTGAGCTACTGTGCCACCCAATGTACTTGACAACCCAATCTTTACAGTCCTCTGCAGTAAATTATTCCACAGTTTCAATACAGTGCGAGAAGAAATTCTTCCTCATCCTTGACTTAAATGGGCAACCCATAAACTAAAATTAAAAACCTTTCTACATCTATCCTGTCAAATTTCCAAAGAATCTTGCATGATTTTGTAATGTCACTTCTTGTTCTGCTAAACTCCAATGATTACAGGCTTAACTGACTCAACCCCTCCTTTTAAGACAACCCCTGGGATCAGCCTATTGAACCTTCTCTGGACTGCATCCAATGACAGTATATTTGCCCTAGTTTAGGGATAAGGGGTAAACCTTTTAGGACTGACATGAGAACTTTCTCCACCCAGACAGTGGTGAGCTTGTGGAATTCATTACCACAAAGTGGTTGAGGCCAAAACATTGTGTATTTTCATGAAAGTGCTGGATATTGCTCTTGTGGCTAAAGGGATCAGGGGATATGAGGGGAGGCAGAAATATGGCATTAAGATCGATAATGAACTATGATCATAATGAATGATGGAGTAGGCTCGAGGGTTTGAATGGCCTACTCCTGCTCTTATCTTGTAAGTTTCCTTAGATAAGAGGACCAAAGCTATTTGCAGTAATCCAGCTGTAGTCTGACCAGTGTCTTGTATTGTTTTAATAAGATCTCCTTATTTTTATACTCTATTCCCTTTGGAAATAAAGACCAACATTCTATTTGCTTTCCCTATTACTGCTGAACTTGTGTGCTAGCTTTTTATGGTTTATGCACAAGGACTTCTAAATCATTTTGTGCTGTCATTCTGCAGTCTTTTGCCATTTAAAAAAATATTCAGCTGCACTTATCTTCCTGCCAAAGATCATAACCCCACATTTCTCCTCATTATATCCCATCTGCCAAGTTTTTGTCCTCTCACTTAACCTGTCTATATATCCTTGTGGACTCTTTGAGTCATCATCATGACTTGCTTTTCTACCTACTTTTGTGTCAACTACAAACTTGACTATGGTGCATTCCTTTTCTTCATCCAAGTCATTAACACATATCGCAGATAATTATGGTCCTCAAAAAGAAGCTGGAGAGAGTGCAGGTCCAAAATGTACCCTTTAGGGGGAGCTGTAGCAGCAGTAAGTTCAGAGAACCTAGACATGTAGAATAATTCAGGACTGGATGAGGAAGAAGGGAAAGGCTTTTAGCAAGTCCAAAGGAATCAGTTCAGCTGCAGCCTTAGAGGCATACAGGAAGTGCACGAGGGAACTTAAGAAAGCAATTAGAAGAGCGAAAAGTGAACATGAAAAAGATTGCGAACAAGATTAGGAAGAATCCTAAGTCATTTTATAAATACATTAAAGGGAAGAGGTTAACTAGGGAAAGGGCGGGCCCATTAGGAACCAGAGGCAACCTGTATGTGAAGCAGCAGGATATTGGAAGGGTGCGAAATGAATACTTCTCTTCAGTCTTCCATGCTAGAAAAGGAGAACGTAGGTATGGAATTCAGGAAAAGGGAATGTGAGGAATTTTCATAGTACGACACAGGAAATGGGGAAATATTGGAGGCTTTGTTGGGCTTAAAAATGGACAAATCCCCTGGTCCAGATAAAAGTGGGAGGGGAGGCAGGAAACTGCAGAAGTTCTGACACAAATTTTTAGTTCCTCTCTGGCCATGGGTGAAGTGCCAGAGGACTGGTTCCATTTTTCAAGAAAGTTGGTAGAGATGAAACAGAAAATTACAGACAGGTGAGTCTCAAGTCAGTGGTAGGGAAACTGTTGGAGAAAATTCTGAAGGAGAGAATTAATATATATTTGGAAATGCATGGATTAGTTAGGGATAGTCAGCATGGCTTTGTCAGAGGGAGGTCATGCCAAACAAATTTGTTAGAATCCTTTGAAAATGTGATCATGTGGACGAAGAAAGTTCAGTTGATGTAGTTTATATGAATTTAGCAAAGTTTTCGACAAGGTCCCACATGGGAGACTGAGAAGGTTAAAGCACATGGAGTTGAGGAAAACTTGGCAAGATGGACCAGGAACTGGCTGAGTAATAGGATGCAAAGGCTACTAATAGAAGGCTGTTCAAGTGTCTGGATACTGGTGTCCAGCGGTTTACCACAAGGATTAGTACTGGAACCCTTAATGTCTGTTATATGCATAAATGATATAGATGAAAATGTGGGGGATTGTTAAGCAAGTTTGCAGATGATACCAAGATTGGTAGAGTGGTTAGTAGTGAAGAAAATGGTTGTAGGTTCCACCAAAGATCCTCAGACAGCACCTTCCAAACCAATGACCACTTCCATCGAGAAGGACAAGGGTATCAGACATATGGGAACACCACCACCTCCAAGTTCCCCTCCAAGTCACTCACCATCCTGACTTGGAAATATATCGCTGTTCCTTCACTGTTACTGGGTCAAAAATCCTGGAATTCCCTCCTAACAGCATTGTGAGTCAACCCACAGCAGGAGGACTGCAGCAGTTCAAGAAGGCAGCTCACCACCACCTTCTCAAGGGCAACTGGGGATGGGCAAGAAATGCTGGCCAGCCAGCGACACCCACATCTCACAAATGAATAGAAAAAAAATGATGTAGAAAGGTTGGTCAGATGGGCAGAGCAGTTCGCAGATGGTATTTAACCCTGATAAGTGTGAAATGATGCAATTTGGAAGAAGAAATAAGCTGGTTGTGAGGTCATGATAGTGCATAGTTTTAGGGTAAGGAGCAGAAGATTCAGAGGGGATTTGAGAAAAAGATTTTCACTCAGAGGATAGTGAGAATCTGGAATGCACTGCCTGGGAAGATAGGGGGAGGCTGGAAATCTTACAACCTTTAAAAAATATTTGGATGAGCACTTCAAATATCATAACATTCAAGGATATGGGACAAGTGCAGGAAATTGGGATTAGCGCAGTTTTAGTAGTAGTTATTTCAGTGCAGAACTGATGGGCTGAAGATCCTTTTCTGCACTGTATGACTCTCTAGCTCTATGACTAGTCATAGGTTGCCATCCTAAAAATGCTCCCCATAGCCCAACTCTTTATCTTTTATTATTTAACTATTCCTCTATCCATGCTAACATACTACCTCCAAAGCCAGTAGTAGCTTAAAGTGTAGTACATAATCAAACATCTCCTGAAAATCCAAATATATTACATCCACTACTTCCCCTTTATCTGTCCTGCTTGTCACGTCCTCAAAGAATCTGATAAACTTGTCAGGTATGATTTCCCCTTCATGAAGCCATGCTGACACTGCTTGATTGTATTTTGTATCTCTAAATGCTTTGCTGTTATGTCATTTATAGTAGACTCTAACATTTTCCCCAATAACAGGCGTTAAGCTAACTGGTCTTTTCTGAAGAAGGGTCCAGACCCGAAATGTCAGCTTTCCTGTTCCTCTGATGCTGCCTGGCCTACTGTGTTCATCCAGCTCTACACCTTGTTATCTCAGACTCCAGCATCCTCAGTTCCTACTATCTCTGGCCTATAGTAATCTGCTTTTTTGTCGGCTTTGCTTTTTAAATAAAAGTGTTACATTGGCAGTTTTCCAGTCCTCTAGGACTTTTCCAAAATCTAAAAATTTTTAGAAGATTTCTACCAGTGCATCCACGATCTCCGTAGTTACTTCCTTTAGTATTCTATGATGAATCCCATCAGGTCCAGAGGACTTATCAGTCTTTTAATTCCATTAGTTTCACCAGTACTTTTGTTTTAGCATCACAAAGGCACTGTGCCCAAGCCAAGGTAGTTCACTCTAAAATTGGTCCCTTTATAAACAGTGCCTGGTGGCCATCTGAATTGTCCTGAATTAAATATTCAACAATCTTTTTTATCCCCCAAGAAATGATAACTTGGGAAATATTTTGTATTGAGTACTTGGACAGTTAAAGAAGAACATTTAGGTCTTAAGGGCCTGTACATGTATGATTCTTAATTAATTCTTCATGTTATCATGTTGAAATTTAATTGTGTTGATTGATAAATGTGTTTTAGTTTTGGATTTTGTGCTGGCGTTATCTTTGTAATGAAGTGAGGGCACGATCCACAAGTCTGGACTGAAAGCTGGTTGTAAGGAAAACGCTTAGGATTATGGGCCTAATGGTTTACAAGGCAGGGGAGGGTGAGTAAGGTCCTCTTTGATACGACAATATGTGTTCATCCAGCCCTACACCTTGTTATCTCAGATTCTCCAGCACCTGCAGTTCCTACTATCTGTAACCAATACTAACTGTGCCTACATTGCTTAACAAGTCATGGAAACAAAAGTTAAAAAGTAAATTACGAAATTATTAGACAGAATCAACGTGAATTTATGAAAAGTGAATTGTGTTTGAAAAACCTGTTAGGAGATTTTTAAGGTGAGATTAAAATGGTAGGAAGGCGAATGGAGAGTTGTAGTATATTTTGATTTGTCAGATACATTCAATAATTTGCCATAGAGTTTATTGTATTGGGTTAATAGATTAGCATGGATAATGAATTGGCTAACAGACAGAGAGCAGAGAGTTGGAATAAACAGGTCATTTTCAGGCAGTCAGCAATGCCTACATCCTACAAAAGAATAAAAAAGGTAAATTCCATTTCCACACTGGTGAATGTTTCTTCTCACTTTACAACTAAACCCAGAAATACTTTAGGTTTGTGATTTTATCAGATTAATAGTGCACATCACAATTTCCTTTACTTACAATTTTCTGAATAATATGTTTTTCAGAGATTTCCAACATAAATGACTTAGAGTTATAGAGGTGTACAGCATGGAAACAGACCGTTTGGTCCAACTCGTCCATGCCGACCAGATATCCTAAATTAATCAAGTCAGTAATCATTTGCCAGCATTTGGTCCATATCCCTCCAAACCGTTCCTATTCATATACCCATCCAGATGCCTTTTAAATGTTGTAATTGCACCAGCCTCCACCAGTCTGGCATTTCATTCAAGAACAAAGAACAACACAGCACAGGAACAGATCCTTCGGCCCTCCAAGCCTGCACCAACATATTTTGCCCTTCTAAATTAAAACTGTCTTCACTTAGATGATCCGTATCGCTCTATTCCCTTCCTATTCATGTATTCATCCAGATACTTCTTGAATGCTACTATTGTGTCTGTGTCCACCTCTTCCTCTGGCAGTACATTCCAGGCACTCACTCAATTGATGGTTCGCCCTGGGAAAAAGCGTCACACTTTCTGCTCTATCCATGCCATTCACAATCTTATAAACTTCTATCAGATCACCCCTCAACCTCCTGCATTAGTGAAAACAAACCAAGACTATCCAACCTTTCTTCATAGCTAAAATCACCCATACTAGGCAACATCCTCGTAAACCTTTTCTGTACCTTCTCCAACAGCCTTCTGGCAGTATGGTGACCAAAACTGTACCCAATATTCCAAGTGTGGCCTAACTAAAGTTCTATAAAGCTGCAGCATTTCATACATGCACTACCCTCTGCGTGAAAAAGTTGCCCTTAGGTTCCTTTTAAATCTTTCCCTTCTTACCTTAAACCTATGCCCTCTAGTTTTGGACTCCCCTACCCTGGGGAAAAGATCTTGACTATTCACCCAATCCATGCCCCTCGTGATCATGTAAACCCTCAGCCCTCAGCCTCCGACGGTCCAGGGAAAATAACCCTAGCCTATTCAGACTCTTCCTATAGCTCAAAGCCTCTAATCCTGGCAACATCTCTGTAAATCTTTTCTGAACCATTTGAATTTGGAAAATGTATACCAATCATCAGCCTACAGAACTTTATTCTAATAAAAGTAAAAGACTGCAGTTATTGGAAATCTGAAGTAAAAGCAGAAAGTGCATGAGAAACTCATCAGGTCTGGTAACGTCTGTGGAGAGAGAAAAACGGAGTTAATGTTTCAAGACAAATGACTCTTTTTTGGAAGCTCTGAAGAAAAGTCGTTAGACTTGAAATGTTAATGCTGGTTCTCTGTCCACAGGTGCTCAAGACTTGTTAAGTTATCTCCAGCACTTTCTACTTTTTGTTTCAGAATTGTGTTCTCCTTTGTGCGGGAAACACCTTATTTCATTCTACTTTGAACTACTCTGTTAATAGTACTCGAATCAGAACATAACTAAATTTGCGTGATCAATATGTCAATGTGGATTATTTTGATTTTTGGTTGCCATGGATAGCAGTCGCATTTTGGTAAACAGACACCACTCCCCTCTGATGGGATAGAAGCATAATGTGATACTTATTTCCAGGTCACCTCTTAGTTTAATTATTATATTCAGGAAGGCAAAACTCCAAAGAATCTGGAAAAAAGCAGCCACTGTAGAATCAGACTAGAGTGGGTGTTTATTAGCAAGATACTGCTTTAATTATATTATTGGTTTTGAGAGGTGAACTTTTTTCTCAAATGCTCCTCATAGAGAACATCTATGGCTTTATTTCCAATATGATTACACATTTGAAGTAACTAAAAATAGTCTGAGATTTCACTCAGAGCAATAAATCTTACACAGTAGGTTATTGCTATTCCTCACTCCCTTCTCTCTCACAGCTTTGCCAATTGCAAAAAGGGCCAAGCTTATTTTCTCAGACACTGCTATAAGTCAGACAATATTGTCAACATTGTACTTCCCTTAATTAAATGTTCAATCTATGATATTGTGGTTGATTTGGATACATTAATTGCAGATTACTGCACTCTTGGCCACTTGTTAAATCCCCAAAAATATCATTGCATCAGAAATCCAACATGATTTTTTTATTCACTTTTTTTTAATCCATTCACAGGATGAGGGCATCGCTAGCTAGGCAGCATTTATTGCCCATCCCTAACTGCCCAGAGGGCAGTTAACAGTCAACCACATTGCTGTGGGTCTGGAGTCACATATAGACCAGAACAGGTAAGGTTGGCAGTTTCCTTCCCTAAAGGACGTTAGTGAACCAGATGGGTTTTTCTGACAATCGACAATGGATTCATGGTCATCATTAGATTCTTATTTCCAGATATTCAAATTCCACCATTTGCCGTGGCGGGATTCAAACCCAGGTCCCCAGAACATTATCTGGGTCTCTGGATTAACAGTCCAGCGATAATACCACTAGGCCATTGCCTCCCCTATGATCCCGTCAACCTCTGTATTTCACTAGGACAGTATCAGAGATGAATGGAGAATCCATGCGCACTGTCAGCTAAGTAATTTAAATAATTAATTTGGCAATTGATTCTTTTAACCCAGAATTCTAGTTTTAACAGATCTCAATGTTTCACCAAATCTGTAAAACTGGCCACAGAATGGAGCCACTGTACATTGAAACTGACAAGCTGGGACTTCAAACAGTGAAACTAAGCTGCAGCCCTGTGGAGGAGAGAGATTAGTGCTCACAGCACCACTTCTAAGAGTGCCCTTTCACCGATTGATAGGTAATTTCAAACTTCCTGTCTGTCACTTCACCTGTCTTGCACTTTCTGCACTTCCTAGCTGCCAGCCTTTACTGCAGCATGAGAGCACCTTTTGCAAATCCACCTTTGAATTCTGATTAGGAATAAGAAGAGCAGCAATACCAACTCTGGTTCCAACAGCATCAGAATCCAGCAGGAACTTACGAACAGGGCTTTCAGATGACATCTCCAACCATAGCAGTTTCTGCCAGAATTCTGCAGCAAAATCTTAAGCACACTTTCTTGAAAAGACCCTCCCTCCACCTAGCCTGTGCATCCCTGGACACTCTGGGCAATTTAACATGGCCAATCCACCTAACCTGCACATCTTTGGACTGTGGCAGGAAACTGGAGCACCTGGTGGAAACATATGCAGACACGTGGAGAATGTGCAGACTCCACATAGACAATTGCCTCAGGATTGAATCAAGCACGGTTCCCTGGCGCTGTGAAAAGCCGTGTTGACCACTGAGCCACTGTGCTGCCCTCTTGGAGATGAGATAGATTCTGCAGGCAGGGGATCATGTTTAAGAAACTAACCCTAACCCTGCCTCTCAGGAGACTTAGGTTTAAATAGCAGGTTATTGTTGGTATCTGCAGCCTTCTGTAACAAGACCAAATTCACTGTGGATGAGGAGGCTACACTGTCAAATATCATTGGACACCTTCCTTTGACAGATATCATCCCTCCTATCCTCTTTGACTGTTCAGGAAATGGGAATGTGGCCTCCGAATACCACTGCTCAGGTTAAGCAAAACCCAATGCAAACCTCGGCAGACTCCATTGAGCTCCTGATTTACTGTATTGCACCATTTAAGCTGGAACCATCATTCCAAAATTCTGCCTATGGTTTTCTTAATAATTTGTACAAATGCAACAATGAATTTCTCTTTCAAGAAAGCTCGCACTGAGACATCCAGCAATGCCCACTGAAATAACGCTGGTGTCAAAATCCTTTGGACTTCACCACTTTTGGAGACAAAAGAACAAAGAACAGACATTTCCTGAAGGGTAATGGAAGAACCACCAAATCATCTCTTTTTAAAAAAAAGCCAACTTTAGAATTACAGTTCCCCATTCTGAGGGATGGATATGCTTCCTTCAGTTACATGAAGGTGGTCTTTATATGTGCAATCTTTATGAAATAACTGCACAAAGGCCGGCATCCCGTCATTAAATCACCCTTTATTTACTTGTGCACAGTACACTGGCTGTAAGCAGCCAGGTCAGAGTCAGTCCCCCAAACGAAGGGAATTCCAAATCTTCTGGTTGCATTGGACAGCCAGGGCTTTCCTGATTGGCCCAGGTTAACAATCCCAATCAAGGATCTCATAGTTAATAAGATCCAGCTAGTCCCAATCACTACACTTTATTAAAATTGTTTTCAGATATTCACAGACTCTGGGAAAAGTGCAACAAAACATTAAAGGAAACAAGAGAATCTGTCAATCTTGAAATTTACAGAATCTTTAACTATTAAAATGAATTTGTTGTTGTTATGACCAGGTAAGAACCAGCTCGCCTTTTGTTTTCAAACTCTTCAGTCGGTCTCAGCTAAGATTTAATTGCTTTCTAGTGCATTGATATACCTTTCTTCACTTAAAATGTAGCGAACTAAATTTTACTGTCATAGTAATGATCCAGTTGAAAGGATTTCTTGTGTTAAAAAGTTGACTTATTATTTGCTGATACTAGGGTAAATAATAGACACAATATCATGCTTATGACCTCAGACAATCTATTGAACCCCCACACATACACAAAGGTATGAAGTCAAAAAGCAAATAGTGTACAGTATTAAAGGAAAATAGAATAACTATGCACAGAGTACTATGGGCATCTTTGAGGCACAAGATTTTACCCTGAGTTCACAGCGGGTCTGTTGATTTTATATTTGGTCAGTAATGGCAAATCTTGCAGATCTCTTCTAGGTTGACAGTTTCTTGAAGTTCCTTTCTAGTCAGTGTTGTCACTGGCTGCCTTTTCAGCTTGACAGAGATCCTTACCAAGACTATATTCAATGTTTTCCAAAATGTCATGAAAGATTAAACAAAAGCCAGTCTAAGCTACAATTAATACGTTACCCAAGGATAATGAAACCAGTCAGCCAGCATCATACCCTCCCCACCTTTAAATGCATGTAAAGGCACTTACTTCCTATTTTGATTTACATTATTATGAGAATCTTCACATACTGCAGATGGAACCTCACCTACAATTATCAAGGCAGTAAAAACATAACTTCCATCATCACAGAATACACAACAATGTATAATTAAGGAGCGCTTATTTTTGCAGAGAGGGAGAGATGAATTGTTGATTACAGAGCTGAATATAGTCTTGGGAAGGATCGCTCTCAGCGATTACATGTTTGAGCGACACACATTATAACTGTGCAAGCCAGCCAGTAATTTGTGATGGGGAAGACATTTACATGAATCGTTTCATCTACCCTTGATTTTCACAAAATTTTATCTATTTATTGCCCTTAAAATTGCCATTGTAGGTTAAGTAGTAATTAATAATAAGTATTCTTTTAATAACACAATAGCTGTTAATAATTTTGAATAAATCTTTTATCTCAAACATTAACAGCTATAACTGTGAATGATCACTTCTTCAGGTTGTGGATTGCTGGAGATTTTAAAAATTTCAAACATAAAGTTAAAAATGTCTTGTTGCTTTTCCTGCGTCTTTTCTCTCACTCTTTTATTCTATCTTCCCTGTATTTTATTTTCTGTACCTGGTATGGAATTAATTTGTCTCTTCAATTAATTCCCTCTCCTTGTTACTTCCTCTCTTTACTCCTCAATCGTTTGATTTCATTGGTTCAGGGGCTAAATTATTCATTCCATTTTTCACCAAGGTCCTGTTGCTCTCACTATCATCACTCGCACTTACAGCAATGTGGTGGTAAAAATCCTTTAATCTGAAGGGTGCATCAATACAGTTAACCAGTAAGCACACCATGAGTGGGCTCACTTCAACAAGTTCTGTTGCAACTGGAAGAAAATATGATTAGATCAAACACTCCCTTGAAAGGCTGTCAGGTGCCTTTGGATTATAGGGTGGGTACACCAGCAAAACTGGAGAGTGGTTGCTGACATGGCACCATGAGCAACTGAGCATGTTCTGGAAAGCACCATGTGCACAAAACCTGAACCACATATTACTCCAAATACATTGCTTTATGAAAATCTGTTTATTTATTTGTTTATCCCTCAGTCATTGAGACATTGATTTTATTTTTCTCCAAGAGACACAAATTGTCACTAATATAAGTCTCTATTTAAAATTTGACTATAGCTATAGGTGAGAGCTCTATGTAAAATAGCCTTATGGTATTGAGGAACTATGGCTTTAGATAGAATGCTGATCTCTGATCTCACTTCAGGATTTGAACTTAAGAATCAAGGTGGATTCTCAAGGGAGTGCTACACTGCCAGAGAGGCACCAAATGGAGCTCCCTCCACCAACCTTCCAGATGGAGACCAAAGGTCCATGCCACTACTTCAAAGAAAAGCTCGAGTTACCATCCCTTATCGTCTAGCAAATATTTGTCTCTCAAACAATGTCACAAAATGCATTATCACAGGGTTTCGCAAAGCAGAAGTCACAATCCAAAATGATGCTGTTGCAAAGTCTGTGATAGGACTGGCTGTCATGGAGCTCCGAACGAGTGAGAAGGTGCAAAACAACTTTAAATCTTTGCATTTTTTTCCAAATTGTTGGCCTGCCCTAAATGTTGCAACCTTAAAGGCCTGGTTCCTGGTTGGCTTCACACATTTTAAAAACAAAAAAATGTATAAAACCTCCTCACAATTATCCCGATACCACACCTCCACCTCTATGTAGATTTGTACCTTGACCATCTCCTCTTCCCCACTTCCCCCACCACCAGACTGGTCCTGACAGCTACTGCAAACTATCAAGAGCACCCACTCCATATTGCCTCATCTGTACAGTTCTACTGCGGGGTTGTGACAATTTTCCAGCCTTCAAATGGTTTAAGAAAATAATTTGGGAGCTGCTACATTATCTGATCATTATCACATTTCTGTTTGTGGGAGGTTACTGTGCAAAAATTAGCTGCTGCATTTCCTGCGTTATAATAAATATTGCATTTTCAAAGTACTTACTGGAATATTTTGGAATTACCAACACTCGTGAAAGGCTGCAAGTCTTTTCTTTCCCTTAAATCAGTTGAATAACTATACATGAACCATAAGAAAATATTATCAGTTTTTCCTCGAGGCAATATGCATTCTGTCTACATGGATTCTATATGGCCTACATGTGACTCCAGACCCACAGCAGTGTGGCTGATTCTTAACTGCCCTCTGGACAATCAGGAAAGGGCAATAAATTCTGGCCTTGATGCAGGGGCCCACATCTCATGGGTGAATTTAAAAAAATACAATGTAGATTATGGAACAGGAAGCAAGGATATGTTCGAATTGAGATAGTAGCACTGTTCAGAAGCCTAATGCCAGAAACTGTAGGGTGCAATTTGCCAGCAGCTGGGAGGCAGCAAGAAGCCTCTTGAGCAAAGGAAAGAGACATTTCTGGCTCATTTGCATGCATGTAAATGGAATATAATGGTACCTCCTGAAGTACAAGTATGATGATTGAGGATCATGAATGATCAGATAGAGGTATCCTTGAATAGATAGAGGGGTTTCTGGCTATGAGGAAATGGTCAGCTATTGTGGAGCTACTTTCCACTGGAAGGAAAGCTTCACTGAATGGGGAGAAGAGGTCATCAGGGGAGCTGAGGGGAAGTGCAGGTGAAGTGGGGTCAGTCATTGGAGTAGACACCTCTCTGTGAGAGGAGCAGAAACACAGGGCCACAGGTGGATCAGAAAAACCTCAGACCACTGGGGTTCATCTCCAGCATGAAAAACAAACAGTAAAGGCAAACTGAAGCAGACATGAAACTCATCCAACAATCCTCTGTGACCCCTGAGTGGAACAGAAGCATCAAAGATGGTGGGTAGACCAGGCACTAGAGAGACCACTGTACAGCTAAAGGTGCCACCGGCAGTTGTACAGGTCACAGAAAGATGCTAAGGGGAGCAGTAACCTGAGCCTGGCCCAGGATGGAACACTATCTCCCTGGATTTCTGCACTTGCATGAACTGTTTTCAGAGGTTGGAGTGCCAATACCAACAGCAAATAGGCCTATCAAGGCAGGCAGTACCTGAATTATATAGAATCATAGAATTCCTTAAGTGTGGAGGCAGGCCATTCAGCCCATACCAACACCTCCAAAAAGTATCCAACCCAGGCCGACCCTATAACCCTACATTTCCAATGGCTAATCCACCTAGCTTGCACACAATGGGCAATTTAGCACAGTGGCTCAGTGGTTAGTACTGCTGCCTCACAGTACCAGGTACCCGGGTTCGATTCCATCCTTGGGCAATTGTCTGTGTGGAGTTTGCACATTCTCCCCGTGTCTGCGTGGGTTTCCTCCGGGTGCTCTGGTTTCCTCCCACTGTCCAAAGATGTGCAGGCTAGGTGAATTGGCCATGCTAAATTGCCCGTAGTGTTCAGGGATGTGTAGATTGGGTGGATTACAGGGGCATAGATCCGGGTGGGATGCTCTGAGATTCAGTGTGGACTTGTTGGGCCGAAGGGCCTGTTTCCACACTAAGGATTCTATTCTATAAAATTCTATTCAAACCACCTAACCTGCACATCTTTGGGCTAAAGCCAGAGCACCTGGAGAAAACCCACACAGACACAGGGAGAATGTGCAAACTCCACACAGACAGTCACCTGAGGGTGGAATCGAACCCAAGTCCCTGGCATGATGGGGTAGGAGTGCTAACCACTGAGCCACCATGCCACCTACAAGCAGCTGTAAATGATGCTGCCTACTTGTTGCATATGAGACTGGAGGAGCCATTGGGCATTATAGATCGCTGCTGTGTTGAACATCTGTGTGTATCTGGCTCCTTCCAGACATCCACCCTGTAAATGTGTGGGCCATTCAAAACAGCAACTCAATGCTGCATTAACAAAGTAATTAATACTTTGTTTAAGAGGGCCAGAGAGAATTTGTGCATAGCCCACTACTACTGATAACTAGGCAGAGAGCTCAATGTTTTGGGGCCATGCAGGATTTTCACATATGTAAGGAATGATCGACTGAACCATTCAAAAGCTCCCTCAGACCTGACTGCAGATTTTATTAACAGTTTTTACTTGATTAACATCCAAGTGATCTGCAGCCAGTTAAAGTAGATGTTTCTCCTCTTCCTCAAGAATATTGATGACATATAATATACATACTTCACCTCCTTACGGTGCAACAGCTTACCAGACACCTTCATGGATGGATTCTCAACGATAGGGGGCACCCACTGAAGACATAGCTATTGATGCCAGTGAAGACCCTCATACTACAGTTGAGAAACTTTAGAATGTCTGCCATGGGTCACCCTGAGCCACATTTGACTGAAAAACTGCCCACACAAGATGCGATTCTATTAACTGGACCGTTCATGTGGAATGTAGCAATCTGCCTCAGCAAGAGGTCCTAAATCAATGCTGTGCTCTGCAAAACCTAGCACAGCACCTTATTGTACATCTAAACAATCCATGTAAGGAGTGGGGTGGAACAGCTGGATGAAGTACCGGCACAAAAGGCAAGAGCCATAGAAGAGAAGCTTGTGACATACTCATTCATGCCCATCTCCAGCAGGCAGGATGCCCTTAAAGTAAAAGTAAAAACAAAGAACTGCGGATATAAATCTTTTCTGAACCCTTTCAAGTTTCACAACATCCTTCCCATAGCAGGGAGACCAGAATGGAATGTAATATTCCAAGAGTGGCCTAACCAATGTACTGTACAGCCGCAACATGACTTCCCGACTCCTATACTCAACGTACTGACCAATAAAGGATAGTACAGTAAATGCCTTCTCCACTATCCTGTCTACCTACGACTCTACTTTCAAGGAACTATGAACCTACACTCCACTCTCTGTTCAGTAACACTCCCCAGAACCTTACCATTAAGGGTGCAAGTCCTGCCCTGATTTGCCTTTCTAAAATGCAGCACTTCACATCTATCTAAATCAAACTCCATCTGCTACTCCTTAGCCCACCTGCCCATCTGATCAAGGTCCCATTGTACTCTGAGGTAACCTTCTTGGCTGTCCACTACATCCCCAATTTTGGTGTCAGCGCAAACTTACTAACCATACCTCCTTTATTTCACATCCAAATCATTTATATAAATCACAAAAAGCAGTGGACCCAACACTAATCCTTGTGGCACATCGCTGGTCACAGTCCTCCACTCTGAAAAACAACCCTCCACTCTTTTAAACAAAAGGTGTAACCAGAAAGAAAAATCCAAGACCCCCTGACACTGCTCCCATCAGACACTCCCAGGAGAGGGACAGCACCAGGTGAAACACAGAGCAAAGCCCACTCTGCTCTTCTGAAACAGAAAATAAAGCTGCTGTGACTTTGTTAAGCAAAAATAAAGACACTATTACTTTGGGGAAAAGCAAAAACAAAAAAAGCAAATAAAAAAAGGCTCTCCCTTGACTCTGGCCCCACCAACCTCTTTTGGGCAGGAACCACAGGGGGCCAAAATAAAAATAGACTGAAGCAAGAACAAAGAAAACAAATAGTTAAACAAACAAATATCCAACTAAATGAATATAGCCCCTCTGCTCCAGACACTGACAACAATGGTTTAAAATCCAGAGGAATTTCCACTGCTCATTTTAACTAAAATAAAGTTCCCTCACACTGATCCCCATCAAGTGCATCGGAGACAGTGACAGTCCAGGGCTAAAGAATGAACCAAGGGAAGGGCCAAGGGGTCCAAAATCAGAACAAAGGAAGAATAAAACAGACCTCTTCCCGGAACACCAAAATGAAAACCAATGTAAACTCAAAAAGGTAAAATGGAAACTTATACCATAGAAACAATTAACTAAATCAGAATGTCATTATCCACATTGACACTGCATACCAGCCCCCACGCCTTGAATGTGCCAGTGAGTACCGGGTGCTCCCTCTCCAGGGACACCCGAGTATGGACGTAACTGCGAAAGAGGGGACAGACAGTCAAGAATGACATATCCCTCTTTGGCCCGTTGCCTAGACTGGTTAATGTCCATCTTGGCCAGGATGGAGCTAAGAAGAGTAGGCACTTCCTCGAAGAAGCACGTATGCTCAGATCCCATCCAAGGTGCGTATACGTTCACTAAAGTGAAGCACCATGCTTCCAAAACGAATCGTGAGTTGGAGCAAAAGGCCTGGCCCATGCTCCTTGGCCCTCAAGATCTCCAGAAAAGGGGCCAACAAGCCACCCCACCAGAATTGGAGGCGAAGTGACTCATTAAGACATTTCCCTGCCACTCCAGGAGCCACGTAGCTTTGTATCCTGAAACAGTATGGGTTTCTTGCAGGAGGCTCACTGCGTACTTTCATTCCCTGAGGAGCAAGGGGATATGAAATCTCCACTGGGCCACTTCGCTGCTTTTGACGTTGAGATGAGCTATGGATGTCTTCATGGCTGCAGTATGTGCCACCACCACCAGTTAAAACAATGAAACACAATGGAGCAGGCAGAGGGACTCTTTCTTCCCTTCCATCCCTGAGGATGCTGCAAAAGAATCCGTGGCACCGCTGCTTCGCATTCTTGTCCATTCTGGTAGCTATTGGCGGCCCCTGGAAGTGGTACAGAATTTCACTGGTCCATAGTCAACCAGACTCTGTCTTAGTGACCAAGCACCGCCTACGAAACGTGCCTGTAGTTTCCCAGTTGGGATGAAGGGGACCCTGTCCGCAAGCACCACATTGCTCTCTACCTTGTCTAACTTGGCAGTGTCCATGACTGACGCCAGTCCTCCTCCAGGTTGTCGCCTCCAACCCCTGATCCCTCCCCTGCATCGAGTGCAGGGGTGGTCTGGGGACACACCCATACTTCCACCCCAATCCCAGGATCAATAACAGGAGGGTCCTCCAAGTCTCAGATTATGCCAGACTTAACTAAACAGTTTAATGAAATGTCGGGCCCACTCGATGGCAGAGATTCAGAAGCCTATTCTGCTCCCGGCGCTGGGTCACCCTCTATATCTGGGAAAAGATTCCCAGTAAGGTTGGAGATGCCAGACCTGAAGGTCTGGGAAGAAGTGAGAAGGCCTGCTCCTTCATCACAAGCATCCAGGGTGCCCTCAGGGTAATTATCCCCACCTCAGTCTCCAGCCAGCACCTCCAGGCCTTTCAGTTCTTGTAGTGTGGGCAAGACCTCAGCTGCCATGCCCACCTCAGCCTGAGGTGCCTGGCCTGGTTGCGGTGGATTGCGGAACCGAGTTCATGTCCCCCTCCCCTACCGAGGGAGAGGGGTTTCTGGGGTCGCTATTCCCTCATCCCCGGGGGAGGTGTTTTTAATACTGGACTCCCCCTGTCCCTCCAACCTTGTGGACTGGCACCTTTTTTGGGAGGATGGGGGAACAAGAGACACCTCCTTCTCTCCACTGTCCTGATGCCACCCACCCCCCCAAACATCCTCCCTTTTCCCTTGTCCCTCAGAGGTTTCGGGGCACGTGGGGATCCAGGATGTCACCCTAGGAATCCTTGTGGGAGGCCTCCCTCAAATGCTTAGTCTTCCTCTGGGCTTTCATCCCCCGAAAACACTCTCCTCTCACCCCACTAGTGTCTGTAAGTAAGGTAGCTCCCTCCAGCTGGGTCTGAAGGGTGGCCGCAAGGGGAGAGGTGATGATGCCAGCTGCGTCGCTGGGGTATTGGCAGCAGCCTTTGAGGCAGGGCAGTTCCTCTGGAGGTGCCTCCATACCTTGCAGGTATGACACCGCACACACTCCATTGACTAGAATACCTGCTAAGCAGCACTTTCATGCTCACCTATGAAGGTGCCTTCTGTAACCCCCTCCTGGACCAGGCAGACAAAAACCTGTCACTGGAAGGAGTAAATGTATTTCAGGCAAGCTCCTTCAGACCGAGCACTGGCGGCATCACATCTGACCTCATTTCCCACAGGTGCCGGTGGTAGGGGAGAAGGAATTCAGATAGAACAAAGGGAGGGATGTTCGATAAAATGACGCTCTGAGAAACTACTTCCAGAGAGTTGACAGGCAAGAAGGCCCCACCAACACGAAGCCGCTTCTCCAGGGTGAGAGGTACAGAGGATGCATCCCAACCCCGTGTCAGAATGACTGGGCCCCCACCCCAGCTGTTGTTTTAGAGCACCCCATGATCACCACTGCCAATCTGCTGCCAGCTGCCACCCGCCAACACTCCCCCCATACCCCCATCTCCCACCCACAAAACCAGGACCATCACCACCCCTCACACGAAGTAGAGGAAATGAACCTGACAAAGTCTTGTTCAGCCTTGCCAGCTGGCATGGTCCCTTACGCTGCCATGTCCCAACCCACAGGTCCCCAAAGTCAAGTCACTGGCAGATGGTATAGGTAGCAATGTGGACGTAATAACGGGAAACAGGCTCTCACAAATAAGTGTTCAGGCCCTAAGCAGACAGTATCCAGCCTGAATCCCCCAAGTGAAGATAAAAGACCAGGCTCCAGGAACACGCCTCCCCAAGAGACAATAGAAAAGTCCAGGCTTCAGGAACTGACGCTTCAAGGCAATCGCAGGATAGAAATACAGGCCACCAGATTCCTCAGGGCAGCAACAGCAGCCAGTCCCAGTTGCAAGTCCCCTCAGGCAGACAGGCTGTAATGCCCAAGGCTCCAGGCCCCAAGCAGCAGCAGCAGCTTTTCCCTGTCACAGTAGGTGTTATTAGAACAGTATTCAACTCACTGAGGAGAAATGTAGGCCACCAGGCTTCCAAAGGTGGCAGCAGAAGCAATGTAGAATCCCAGATTCAAGTTCCTCCAGGCAGGAAGGTCGCAGCATCCAAGGCCTCAGGCTCTCGGCCTCAATCAGCTCCAGCTGCTCTCAGTTGCAACAGGTGTTGCCACTTCAGCCTCCAAGTTACAATTACAGCAGCTGCAGAGTACAGACCACAGACCCCCAGTACACTACCCTCCACACCACCTTCTGTTTCCTACCTTTGAGCCAGTTCTGCATCTAAATGGCTAGTTCTCCCTGTATTCTGAGAGATCTAACCTTACTGACCAGTCTACCATGAGGAATCTTGTCGAACACTTTACTGAAGTTCATATAGATCACATCCACTGCTGTGCCTTCATCAATCCTCTTTGTTATTTCTTCAAAAAACTCAATCAAGTTTGAGGGACACGATTTCCCACGCACAAAGTCATGTTGACTATCCCTATACAGTCCTTGCCTTTCCAAATACATGTAAATCCTATCCCTTAGGATTCCCTCCAACAACTTGACAACCACTGATGTCAGGCTCACTGGTCTATAGTTCCCTGGATTTTCCTTACCACCTTTATTAAATAGTGGCACCACGTTAGCCAACCTCCAGTATTCTGGCACCTCACCTGTGCTCACTTTCCTAGCTTCCCACAAAGTTCCAGGGTATACTTGATCAGGTTGTGGGGGTTTATCCACCTTTATGCGTTTTAAGACATCCAGCACCTCCTCCTCTGTAATATAGACATTTTTTAAGATGTTGCTATTTATTTCCCCAAGTTCCCTAGCTTCCATAACATTCTCCACAGTAAACATTGATGAAAAGTACTCATTTAGTATCTCCCATATCTCCTGCGGTTCCACACATAGGTGGCCTTGCTGATCTTTAAGGGGCTCCCTAGTTACCCTTTTGTCCTTAATGTATTTGTAGAATCCCTTTGGATTCTCCTCAACCCTACTTGCTAAAGTTATCTCATGTCCCCTTTTTGCCCTCCAGATTTCCCTCTAAAGTATAGTTCTACTGTCTTTGTACTCTTCTAGGGATTCACTTGATGCCTGCTTTCTGTACCTGACATATGCCTCTTTTTCTTGACCAAAAACTCAATTTCTCTAATCATTCAGCATTCCCTATACCTACCAGCCTTGCCCTTCACCATAACAAGAACAGACTGTCCCTGGACTCTTGTTATCTCATTTTTGAAGGCTTCCCATTTCCCAGGTGTCCCTTTACCTGTGAATGTCTGCCCCCAGTCACCTTTTGAAAGTACTTGCCTATTACCATCAAAATTGGCCATCGTCAATTTGAATTTTAACTTTTAGATCCGGTCTATCCTTTTCCATCACTATTCTGAAACTAATAGAATTATGATCACTGGCCCCAGAGTGCTCCCCCACTGACACTTCAGTCACCTGCCCTGCCTTATTTCCCAAGAGTAGGTCATGCTAAATTGCTCATAGTGTTCAGGGATGTGTAGATTAGGTGGGTTACAGGGGGATGGGTCTGGGTGGGATCCTCTGAGCTTTGGTGTGGATTCGTGGGGCCGAAGGGCCTGTTTCCACACTGTAGGGATTCTATGATCTATGATCTATGATATCCTGGAACATTAAGCTGCTAGTCCTGTCCATCCCTGAGCCATATTTCTGTAATCACTAGGATATCCCAGTCCCATGTTCCCAACCATGTCCCACGTTCATCTGCCTTACCGGTCAGGCTTCTTGCCTTGAAATAAATGCAGTTTAATTTATCAGTCCTACCTCATTCTCTGCTTTGTTCTTGCCTGACCTGAGTGTTTGACTTGCTGCTTTTCCCAACTGCACCAGTCTCAGACTGATGTCTTTTCTCACTATCTCCCTGACTGGACAGTCTGCTATCACATTTGATCACTTGGAATCTGATGTAACCCTTATTATGTTAGAGCCAGGCTCAGTACCAGGAACCTGGCTATCAGTGCTGCATTCCCCCGAGAGTCCATCACCCGCTATGTTATCCAAAACAATATACTTGTTTGAGATGGGGATAGCCACAGGAGACTCTTGCACTACCTGCTTAGCCCTCCTATCTTTCCTAGATGTAACCCATCTACCTGACCGTGTCTGTGGTTTTTGTCCCTTCCTGAAATTACCATCCATCACCACCCCCGTCACCCCCTGTAAATTCCTGATTGCCTCTAACTGCCACTCCAACCGACCCATGTGATCCAATAGGATTCACAACCAAAGCACTTCCTGTGGACATAATCATCAGTAGCATTGAAATTTTCTGTAACCTCCTACATCCAGCAGGAAGTTTACTTTTATTCTACTAGCAGGCATCTCTGTACCTTGACAATCTATAGACCCGGAAAATAGCACAACCTTACTGCTCTAAAAACACTGCTCCAGGAACTTCGTATCTATCTTTTGTATTTTGAATTTAATCAAGAGACAGATCTGAATAAAAACATATAATCTTAAAAAAACCCACTCTACTTACTATTGTAGATTTACAAAAAAGAAAGAACAATAAGTTTACCCTTTAAAAAATAAGCCACTCAGCTGCTCCACTGCTGCGAGCTCTCTCCACAGAGGTTTCTCCAAGGTCAGCTGTGAATTTCACTGTTTATTTTCCTTAGAACAAACTCCAATGTCCAGAGATACTTGAAACTAAACAGAGGCAGTTAGCTGTGCAGGTTTACAGCTCATTTGTTCCACCTCCCACTTGGTATCTTCTCTCTCGCTCTCCTCCTCCTCCTTTTTTAAAAAAGTGCTGTTGTTTTGATTTTTTTTTTGTCAAAGCAATGCAACAGCTTATAAAACAATGATTACTGCTCCAAAAACTTGAGGAAATCATCTCCAATACTGAAAATACCTAAAAAAAAAAGGAGCACCTCTTACAGCCACAATTTTTCCCCATCCTCCATTTTGGATTACCCAGAATCCTCAAGCTAACAGGAGAAGTTAAATGTAGCATTAGATCAAAAAAAGCTTACAATATTGCCAAGAAGGGCTTGTGTGTTGGGTGGGTTTTAAAAATCAGCTCAGGATGACCGAGAGCTTTTAAAAGGAGATAACAGAGAAACAAGAGAGAAAACTGGAAAGAAATATAAAAAAGCTTGTATGAGGTTTTGCAAAAATGTAAAACAGAAAAGTAAATGTGAGTCACTTAGAAACAGATGAAATTATAATGAGGAAGAAGGAATTGTAGAGAATGAACAAATGCTTCAGACTGAATTTTACCATACTTTGATTGCCATTTTTGTCATATTTTGTGGTGGGTTTTTTCTAGTGAGAGGCCTAGCAAGTGTTCCAAATTCCCTCATTAACTATGTACCACACTTCTCTGGCGCTCCTCTCATCTGATGCTAGCTGGATACTACCATTTGCCAGAGTGAGAGCATCTGCTTTGCTGACAGGAGCTTGGAGACTTTGGAGTATGGGTGCAGAGGAAGAACATCCACTATACCCGTGAATGTCAGGACAGAACATGACACCAGTCTAGTCCAAGGGACTGAATTGTCTGAAGGAACGCACAGCAATGCAACAAGTAACTCAATACCTTCACTGCTCTACTAGGTTATGTGCCACCATCTCGTTATCACTTCTCACTCACTATCTCTGCTGCTGCACTCATCTCCCAAAAAGGTCCATGTCCTACCTCTTTTACTATTGCTTCCAACATCTTTCCTCACTTGCTGTCACAAGTGGCGAGCTGGAGTTACCAACTATACACCTTGACGTTCATGTCAAGAATTCTCAGTGTCTAGTTCCCATCTTTTCCATGGTAGGAAAAGAAGTTGTTTGTTAATGGGGCAAGATTTGGTGTTAATTAGGGTGATAGACAGCAATAATCCACAATAATAGGCATCTCACTGCTCCCTAACAAGAATCTCAAGTTAACATCCAGAAAGCAGCTGAAAAATGCAACTAGCTGAGGAAGACATTACTGGACATCTTTCATGATTCTTCCAGGTTTCTTGCCACTGTCCATGTCATTTAGGACCTTATAAGATTCTGTCCTTTATATCTGATCCTCAAAAAAAAAGGTGAGGAATCAAGTAATCATTAGACTGAGGAATATAAAACCCATTAATATTATTAAATTAAAATCACAGAAATGAGTGAAAGTGAACAAATCTCTTCGACCTAATAGCCTTCATCCTAGACTTTTCAAAGAGGTGGCTGCAGAGATAACAGATATATTGGTTGTTATCTTTAAGAATTTACTAGTTTTTCTAAAGCCTATGTCCTGGATTGGAGAGTAAAAAACAAAAAAAACTTTCTAATTAAGAAAGAAGCATTGAAGTATACACATCTCAAACCATCCCTGTGTCTACAATTACGCTCCATCAATCACATTTCTTTATTAACAACCTCACTCCCTGTTGTGTCTGTTGGAAGACTGAATACCTCATCCTCTGAATTACAAATCCGGTTCCGCACCCTCTGCCAATCTAGTTTAAGCCATTCCGTATAGCTTGAGCAAACCTCCCTCCCAGGATATTTGTGGCCTTCCGGTTCAGGTGCAACCCATCCTTACTGTCCAGGTCCCACCTTCCCCAGAATGTGCTCCAATTATCCACATAATGGAAGCCCTCCCTCCTACACCAGCCCTGTAGCCACTTGTTTAGCTGCACTCTCTCCCTATTTCTTACCTTGTTATCACATGGCACTGGTAGTAATCCAGAGATAACTACCCTGTTTGTCCTGGACTTCAGCTTCCAACCTAACTCCCTGTATTCATTTTTCACATTCTTAGTCCTTTTTCTACCCATGTCTTTGGTACTGACTATGACTACTGGTACCATGACTACTGGTTGCTCACCATCCCCCTTAAGGATCTTGAAGACACGATCCGAGACATCACGGACCCTGGCACTCGGGGGGGGGGGGGGCAACATACCATCCGTTCATCTCGTTCGCGTCCACACGAGATGTATCTGTTCCTCATACTTTGTGTAACCTTGACCTTTTAAAATTAAGACAATAGGAAACATTTATTCACTGATGTGAATCTTTAGAATTAATTTCAATTCATGTTAGGGACAGCTCAGCTATAATATGGTGCTTTTACACACCTTAGCTCCTCCTTACATGTCTCCCACTATTCTGACACTGATTTACCTTCAAATTGTTATTTCCACTCTGCTTTTGCCAAATCACACCTCAGCTGAGGAGAAAAATGTGGTGAAAATACCAGGTAACATCTTGAAACCTTGGGAAAACAAATCAGAAACTCTCTGTCTGCCAATTCAACAAACTCTCCGACAGGCCTCAACAGTTACTAATGTTTACATTTTGCTGTACAGTATATAGATTGTCATACAACTTTAAAAAGCTCCCAATAAAACAGACATTAAGTCCACAGATCTAGCAATCACCTTTTAAATTACACTTTTAAATCACACTCCACACCAGTTTGCCATTTTACTACACTGAATGTTAACTTGAAGTAGTGTGGAAAATGTCCTCTGGGAAAGGGTTTATCATCATTTTAATCTAGCAAACAATAAATTTAAAATTACATGGTCACCTGCTGGTATGGAACTTGAGTATGGCTGATAACAGAGATAATATGTCAAATCTTTCTATCTTACACTCATCAGGATAAAAATCACACGCTGACCAAATCTCAACAGGAACAGCAATTTATAATGAATGAGGAGACAGTATTGATTGATTGGCAGGTAAACTCCCATTGGTAGATGCACTGCCATGAAGAAAGAACAAGAGAACAATTAGCTCCCAGCCTTTTATATAAATTCAAACCAGGAAAGTTGCTAATTGATTAAGGCACTGTGGAAGGGAATGCCCCACTAATTGCTGTCCCTCAAGTTTTAGTCACACATTTTTCAACTCAACTATGTTCTTTCTGTTTGCGAAGGACAGGGCCTTACATGTGTTATGTGTAGCTTTTCACATTTCAGTGAGCCGTACCATAAGCCAGACTGATAATCTTAAATTGTTTGGTGGTGAAATTCCTAGCACAATCAGAATCAGTTAACAAGTACTGTCTAGTGATTCACATCTAATATTGATGCCATGTTCTGAATTGGTAGAATTATTTCTTTCTGGTTCAGAAAAGCTGTTTGGCAATAATTAGTTATTACATCTTTAGAAAATCACTTATTCATGAATGCAACAAAGTTTATGTTTAGCTATTTTTATTGTACTGTTAGTGGACACATGCCTGAGCCTATCAGTTTTGGAATAATTCCAATGCTGAGTCTGTCAGCAAAGAGTGCGCCTGTCATTGAGTAGGGTGTTTGTGTTTTACTGTGCCTGGGCAGCCACCCAACTTATGATAACCGTCAGTGCAACCTTATTATTACAGTAAAATCAGGCTTTTGTGTTGTATTTCTGTTGCAAATAATCTTATCAAATTCATTTACAAAGCTGTATTGGTCTGGGAATGTTCATCTTTCCCCTCAACCGAGGATTCAACACCACCATGATTAACAGGGCCTTCAGCCATGTTTGAGGCATTTCCCGTACTTCTGCTCTCACCACTTCTCTTCCCTCCGACAACACTGATTGGGTCCCCCAGTCCTCACTTTCTACCCACCAGCATCTACATCCAGAGAACTTTAAGCCTCCATTTCCACCACTTCTAGCACGATGTCACCCCTCTCCTCCCTTGTCAACCTTCTGCAGGAACCAGTCCCTCTAGGACACCCTGGTCTAGTCCTCCTGCATTCTGAACACCTCCTCATCTCCCCTCGACGCTTTCTCATGCAATCACAAAAGGTGTATCACCTGTCCTTTTTACTCCTCCCTCCTTACCTTCCAAGGCCCACTGTATTATTGCTGCTTACCATTGCTGTTCATAATGTGGTCTCCTCTACACTGGGGAGACGAAACACAGACTGGTGACCACTTTGCGGAACAGCTATGTTCTGTCTGCTAACGTGACCCTGAAATTCTGGTTGCCTGTTACTTCAACAGACCACAATGTTCCCTGGCCAACATTTCTGTCTTGGGCTTGCTACATTTCTCCAGCGAAGCTCAGTGCAAGCTGGAAGGACAGCATCCCATTTTCCACTTGGGCACCCTGTAGCCTTCTAGGACTCAATATTGAGTTCAATAATTTTAAGGCCTGAGCACCTTCTCCCATGTTCTTACCCCAACCGCCACACACCAGGCCTCATCATCATATGGGCTTCTTTCACTGTAGCCAACCCATTTTCATCCACTAACAGTCCCACTTAGCAGCTTTACTTTCTCCTGGTTCACCACTATTCAGTCCTTTGCTTGCCCAGCTGCTGTTGTCTCACTCTGGGCTCCATCTCATCTATTGTTTACTCCTTCCTTTCCCCACCTCCCAGTCTTAAGCATACATACCAACCATTTCTTAGCTACAACCTGTTCTGAAGAAAGGTCAGTGGACCTGCAATGTTAACTCTGCTTTCTCTCTACAGATGCTGCCAGACCTGCTGAGTTTGTCCAGCTATTTCTGTTTTTTGCTTGAATCTTGTTTGTTTCATTAAGATCACACTTCATTCTTCTTAACATCAAACTGCTCAATCTTTCCTCAAAAGAAAACCTTTTCACCTCTTGAATCTTGTGAACCTCTCTGAACTGTTTATGAGCAGGTATTCCCCTTGTCTGGTAAAAAAGTCAAACTCTACACAGTATTCTGGATGTGAACCAAAAATGGCCTGAACTGTCATAGCAAAACTTCCTGACTTTTTAATTCCATTTCCCACAGTCCCTCCACTTCCGTCAGTCAAAGAGTGCCTGAGTAGGAGGATTGCCCCCAGTCCACCCCCAACCAACATGCCACCAGGGTTCACTGGATGATCTCGTTCTGTGACAGAGAACTATCTCCTCCTAACCACTTTGGGAAAATGCCAGAGGTTGGAAGGAGCCCTTAAGGAGCTCAACTGGGTTCTCAATGCATCTTGCGAATCGCTCACATAATGGCACAGCAGCAGGAAATGATGGGTGCCCCACATCATATTTCCTGCATCCTTCTTCTTTCCCTCCTAATATCACCCTCCCCCACCAACTGCAACTCACCACTTCTAATTATTATTCTAAGTGACCTGGTAGGATTCTGCTCCATGATTAACTTGTTAAATACAACATTAGTTTTAGTGTTCAAATTATGGCACTTTTATAAATGAATGAAAAAGTCCTTTGATCATTTTCTCTCATTATCAAATAATGACAATGTTTTCATAAGCCATCCTGGAGAACACTGATTGCATACAGGAATTCATAGAAAATTGAACAAAAATAAAGGAGAGAATGACTAGTTCTACTTTCAGCATTTTACCTAATCATTTGTACAATGATTTTCAAGAACACTTTACTGCTTAGTTTGATCTGCTCAATATGATCACTTAATTTCACCTATTCAACCATCACACAGCATTATATCCTTCAATTGTTTATGTAAATCATGAAGAGAGAGGGAATTAAAATAATTTTTAAATTTAAGTTCATTATCTCACTAGTTTTTGGTCATTTACTTCCATGTTGGCTTTTCTTTACTCCTCATGCTATTGTTTGGACTGAATTATCAGCTAAACATTGACAATTACGTACAGAATCAACTCTTTTTTTACATGCTGAATGATTTTATTCCTGATAATGGTTCTTTTATGATGAATCAGATTGTGTTATACAAGTTTTGAAAGTCTAAAGGTCATGAGACAGTAGCTGAATGGTTATGTTATGAGACCAGTAACTGTAGAAGCTGGAGCCAATGCCTTGGTGATAGGGGTTCAAATCCTAGCATATTATCAGATGGAGTTTAAGTTAAAGTAATAAATCTGGAAAGGAAATCTAATCTCAGTGATGGTGACTGTGAAGCTGTTATTGATCATTATAAAGTAATGTCCTTCAAGAAAGGAGATCTGGTCTGGCTTGTATGTGACATTAGACCCATAGCAAATAGTTAATTCTTACGTACAGATACAAATTGGGAACAGCAGGCTGCTTAGGCCCGCAAGCCTACTTTTTCATTCATAAAGTCATGGCTGATCTGTTTGTGTTTCAAATTCCACATTCCCACCTACCCCAATAACCTTTGAATCCCTCTGCCGAACAAGAATCTACCTATCCCACATGAATAATGAATATCACTCTGGCAAGTCACTCAGCTCAAGGACAGTTAGGGATAGGTAATAAAACGCTGGCCTTGTTGGCAACATCCATATTCCATAAAACAAAATTGAGAATTACAGTCTTTGGATGGAGTATCATGCAGACTTGAATGAAGTCCTGATGAAGACAGATGTGACATGCCTAGCTCCTGATAGCTGGTAGTTATGCTTAACCTGTTAATGTTTATTGTATCTATTACTTTTGTGCAATAAACTACAATAACGTTCTTCTTCTTGTTAAAACTTTCTAGTAGTTTATCCACAGTACTGATAATTAGGCAGGGTGTTATACTCTGCATAGAAAGAAGATTGTTGGCAGCAAACAATCCTAACCACAAACCATAAGTTGTTGGTACCCAGAGGAAAAAAAACGTGGTAATCAGCAGTGTGCTCTGTTGCTGAAATACCTTAAGGTAACACTGGTGGAAATAATAAATTTGAATCAGAAAGAAAAGATAAGTAGATTGACCACATTAAATGTCAACATAGTCTTACCACCACAGGGCTGCCCTCAATGGTGAAGGTTTAATCTGATGGTCACCATAATTTAGCCAAGTGGAGAGGTTGACAAGAAGATTCCTTCATGGTAACCTCAGCTGGTGCAGGAATTGAACCTAGATTGATGTATAAATGCAGAAATTAGGCAAGTATGTTGCAAAGCCAGAGTAGTATTAAAGGAGGATTTTAACTTTAACATAGATTGGGAGAGGCAGACAAGCACCTGTCAAAAAGGTAATGAATATCTGGGATATTTTCCAACACCAATATGTCCGGTATGCAACAAGGGGACAAGGAATATTGGATTTAGGAAGAGTAGTGAGCTGATTTACTTAGCAACCTAGCTGCACGTGAACCTTTATCAAATAGTGATCAATACTTGATCGAGTTCACTGTAATGTTTGAAAGCAGAAAGCATGAGTCAGATCTAGAGTGTTAAATTTATGTAAGGTGATTTTAATGAGATGAGGCAGAGGCTATCTACAATAAACTGGGAAAATGTTAATGGGTAAAACAACTGAAGGGATAAGGCACAGCATAAAACTGAAAAGAAAGGCTTACAAAAAGATATAAAAAACAGTACAGAACTTGCTGAATGGGAAAGACACAAAGACCAGCAAAGGGCCACAAAGCATCTTAAAAGAGCCACTGAAATGGATTATGAAAGGTAACTTGCAAGGAAAATCAAATTCAATAAGAAGAATTCTATAGTTACATAAAGGGAAAGCAGGTGATCAGGAGCAATGTTGGCCCACCAAAGACACAAAGTGGAATATTGTCAATGACAATGGGGAAATGGCAGACATGTTGAATAATTACTTTGCCTTTGTACTTACAGTAGAAAAGGAGGATGTGTGCCAGAAGTCATGAGGAAATTAATAGTGGATTGGGGACAGGGACTGAATAAAATTAAAGTAAATAAACTATCAGTAATGAGGAAATTAATGAAATTAATCAAATTAAAGAGTGTCAAACCCCCAGGAACTGATGGTTTCCATCTGAGGATCTTAAAGGAAGTCTAAGGACATATTGTACACACCCTAACTGTAATCTTCAAGAGTTCCCTAGATACAGGAGTTGTCCCTGTGGATTGGAAGATTGGAAGATGTCACTCTGCTTTTTAAGAAGGGTGAGAGGAAACCTAGTGAATTACAGACCAGTTAGCCTAACATCTGTGGTGGATACATTTTTGGAGTCTATAATCAAGGATGAGGTAACTGAACACCTCAAAAATTTTCAGTTAGTCATGGATTCATGACAGGTAGGTCATGCCTGACAAAACTCACTGAAAGTTTTGAAGAGGTAACTAAAAAAGTGGACAGGTGAATATGCATGGCGTTGTTTATATAGACTTCTAGAAGACATTTAGTAAATCCCATGTAAAAGATTATTAACTAAGGTAGAAAACTACAGAACTGAGGTCAAATTACTGACATGACAGGG
Source organism: Rhincodon typus (assembly GCF_021869965.1). Taxonomy (NCBI): domain Eukaryota; kingdom Metazoa; phylum Chordata; class Chondrichthyes; order Orectolobiformes; family Rhincodontidae; genus Rhincodon; species Rhincodon typus. The sequence continues at coordinate 141,569,812 of NC_063332.1, read as the reverse complement.
AAATTGGTTGATTGGTAGACAACGGAAAGTAGGGATAATTAGTACTTACTCAAATTGACAGCACATGACCAGTGGTGTCCCACAAGAATGCGTGTTAGAGACTCAATTATTCATATTATTTATTAACAATTTGGATAATGGCATAGAAAGTCATATATCCAAATTTCCTGATGATACAAAGTTAGGTGGCATTGTAGACAGTGTAGATGATAGCATAAAATTCCAAAGGGATATTAACAGAATGAGCAAAGCTGTGGCAGATAGAGTTCAACATAAACAATTGTGGTGTTATCTATTTTGGACTGAAAGAGGATGGATCAGGGTACTTTGTAGATTGTATAAAGTTAAATATTTTGGATGTCCAAAGAGACTTGGCGGTTCAGGTGCATGGATCTTTAAAATACCACAAGCAGGTGCAGAACATAGTAAAGAAAGCTAATGAAATACTGGCTTTATACCTAGACGACTGGAGTATAAGGATGCAGAAGTCATGGTGCAGTTATACATGACCCTGGTTAGATCCTACCTGGAGTACTGTGAGCAGAGCTGGGCACCACACCTTAGGAAGGATATATTCTGGGGACGAGTTCAAATCTCATCCTGCAAATAATAAAATTTGAATCAGTGAAAACCCGGAATCCTAATGGTGACCATGTAACCATGTTGATTGTCACGAAACTCATCTGGTTCATTAATGTCCTTTAGGGAAGGAAATCTATACAGCCTACTTGTGACTCCATACCAATAACAATGTGGTTGATTCTTAAGTGCCATCTGAAATGGCAGCTCAAGTGGGAATTAGGAATGAGCAATAAATGCTGGCCCAGCCAGTATACCCACATCCCATGAATGATTTACAAAAAGTGACCTAATAGTTGTGATTATGCCCAACAAATACCTCTTCTTGTTAAGACTGTCTCGTGGCTTATCTTCTTTTGCTGATATTTAGGCATGTCCTTACAGTCAACAAAGAATGATGGATATGTGGCAGCAAACTGCCTCAACCATAAACTACCAGTATATGGCACCCTAGCCTAGTGAAACAAATTCCACATTCAGTATATACAACTGATTAAATCCCACCATTAATGATTGTGCCTTTAGCAGTTTAGGCTCTAAGTTCCAGAATTGCTTTCTTAAACATCTCCATCTCACCACCTCCCTTATTTCTCCTTCAAGACAATCCATCAAACTGACAGCTTTGATAAAATATTTGGTCACCTTCTTTGGCTTGGATGGAAATAATCTTCTCACTACACTCCTGCTAAGTTACATGAGACATTATTCTTTCTTGAAGGTTTTTGCTGTTATCAAATCATATCCATCAGTTTCTATGTATGGAAATTACTTTCTTCTGTGAAAACCCCTTTCATTGCAATGTACAATGTGTTTTACATATTGGGACAAGAAATATCAAGTGTGTAATGGGCTGCATTTTAAGGTCTTTTAATTATTAAGCTTATCATTTATGGTAATACTACTAAACTCATGGTTTGTGCTTCCTACAAGATCAATGGCAAACGCAAACTAAGCATGCCACATTTCCTAATTTCAGCCATTGGACGAACCGTTTGCAGTCAAAGGCTAAAACACATTAAAATTCAGGGACTGTAAATCATGGGGGACCTGAACTGGACATAGCTGTATTTCCAATATGCATGCCAAAGTAATATGAGTTAAACACTAATTGTGCATGAATTCCTATTTAATGACACTTTAAAATTTTAGATCAATATTTCCATACATGAGTGTCTCCTCAAAATCTACAAATACACCATAAAGAAGGCCACATTATTTGAAAAATTTATATGGATAGTCCTTTTAGCATACCTTAAAAGTTTGATCAGACTTGTCATAAAGATGCCTATGACCTTTATGCATGATTTTTCAGTCTTTTAAAATATCACTTTTATCTTTTACATTTTGAAAAAAAGCTTAATTTTTAAAGATTATTGTTCTTTCTCTATTTTGCAAAATTAGTTATAGAATCCCTACATTGTGGAAGCAGGGCATTTGGCCCATCAAGTTCACACCAAACCGCTGGAGAGCATTTCACCCACCCTATCCCTGTAACCCTGCATTCCCCATGGCTAATCTAATTACACTACACATCCCCAGACACAATGAACAATTTTAACATGGCCAACCCAAATAGCCTGCACATCTTTGGACTATGGGAAGTAACCCACACAGACACAGGGAGAACGTGCAAACTCCACACAGACAGTCACTCAAGGATGGAATTGAACCTGGATCCCTGGTGCTGTGAGGCTGCAGTGTTTAACTCATATTACTTTGGCATGCATATTGGAAATACAGCTATATCCAGTTCAGGTCCCCCATGATTTACAGTCGCTGAATTTTAATGTGCTTTAGCCTTTGACTGCAAACGGTTCATCCAATGGCTGAAATTAGGAAATGTGGCATGCTTAGTTTGCGTTTGCCATTGATCTTGTAGGAAGCACAAACCATGAGTTTAGTAGTATTACCATAAATGATCAGCTTAATAATTAAAAGACCTTAAAATGCAGCCCATTACACACTTGATATTTCTTGTCCCAATATGTAAAACAATATGATAGAAGATAAGTTGCAGTGCTAACCATTGAGCCACCGGGTCTATTGAAATCTAATTGTCCAGTGCCTTTTTTTTTTAAATGAGATTTTCTGATGCGTTTTTGTGGAGAAGCTTTTTCTATCAGTTTTTGTGATGCAGTGACTGTAAGTCACACCTACAAGTGCTGTTGTGTTTGTCTGGTCCACTGTACAGCACTGGCTCTTGCTGCAACCCAGAGTGGGATGCCCCCCTACTCACCAATCCCACTTTAAGACATCCAAAATTTTCACGATTTAGGTTACAATAGTTTTGAGCAAAGGTTTATTCAATGTCAGCAGCTGTGCTGACCCTAAAATCTGGGTCAATAATATTTACCAGTAACAACAACCACAAAATGAGAAATTGCTGGAAAAACTCAGCAGGCCTGGCAGCATCTGGGGAGAGAAAGCAGAGTTAAAGTTTCAGGTCCTTCTTCAGAGCTGATTGTAGCTAGGAAACAGCTGGTATATATGCTGGAGAAGAGGTGGAAAAGAGTGAACGATAGAAGGAGATGGAGCCCAGCAAGTAAGAAAAACTATTGAGCAGACAAAGGAATGGGAGAATGAATGGCTGCTAATGGGACTGTAAGTAGCTGACAATGAGTTGTTTGTGGTAGCAGCCCACGTGATGATAGGGCCTGGTGCATAGGTGTTGGGGTAAGGACATGGGAGCAGGTGCTTAGACCCTACAATTATTGAACTTGATATTTGTCCAGAAGGTTGCAGAGTTCCCAAGCTGAAAATGAGATATTGTTCTTTCAGCTTGCACTGAGCTTTGTTGGAGCACTATAGCTAGCCCGAGGCAGAGATGTCGGCCAAGGAACATGGTATTAACATGGTATATACAAGGAACATTAATATGGGGGCGATGCAGCTTTCAACATTAATATGTATTTATAAAGGGTCTTTCTTCTGAAGAAGGGTCCCGACCTGAAACGTCAACTTTCCTGCTCCCCTGATGCTGCCTGGCCTACTGTGTTCCTCCAGCTCCACAAAGTGTTATCTTTGATTCCAGCATCGGCAGTTCTTACTATCTCTATCCAGCCATAAGACACTCCCCCAGGACCTGCGCATAGTCACCCTCCAGGATATCCCAGAATGCCCTAAAAAACTCCATAGTCAGCCCATCCAGCCCCTGGGACTTGCCCCTCCGAAAGCCGGTTGAGGGCACCAGTCAGCTCCTCAAAAGTGACAGGAGCATCAAATTTCCTGGCATCCTCTGGGCTGAGGTGTGGCAGGTCCTCCCACAAAACTCTGCGAACATTTTTGCTGGACAGATCCGGAGAGAACAGATCCACATAATAGGCACGAATCTGGGCCCTGATGGCCTCCAGATCTGAGACGAGGGACCCGTCGTTGGCCAGCAGCATGTAGAGCTGCTGATGGGCACTATGCCCTTTTTCCAGCGAAGAGAAGAAGGGGACGCCATGGTCCAGGTCCTGGAGGAGTTGGATCCACAAACTCACGTACGTGCCCCGGGACCTGACAAGCTGCAGATCTCAGAGTGCGGTCTTCTTCTCTTTGTACGCCCCATGCAGGGCTGGGTCCACATCAGGCTGACCGAGACATGATTCCAGGTTGAGCACCTCCTCCAACACCCCGATCCTGGATTTCTGTCCCTTTGTCAACCCCCGTGCATACTCCTGACAGAAGACGCAGATGTGAGCCTTGCCCACGTCCCACCATAACCTCAAGGAGAGGAAGCCCCTGCTTCCTTCTCCAGCTGGCCCAGAACCAATGAAACGAGTCCTGGAATCACTTGTCCTCCAGCAGCAGGTTGTTAAAATGCCGCTACATGGACCTGAGCCGGGCACTGAACAGTAGGAGCTCCGCCCAAACCAGGTGATGGTCTGTGCATGGCACCTGCCACATGGAGGCAACTGGAACGCAGGAGGCATACACCTGCAAAATGTACAGACAGTGGATCCTCGATGCTCCGCCCTCATGAAGGTGAAAGCAATGGAGTCAGGTTGGAGATTTCGCCAGACATCCGTCAAGTCAAAGGATTTGGCCAAGTCCCCCAACCTCGTCCCTAACACCAAATTAGACTGGGCACTGCTGTGGTCCCTGTCCTTGAGGATGCAGTTAAAATCTCCTCTGAGGACAACGCACTGGCCTTCATTGATGGAGGCGAGATGAGCGGACACTATGTCGTAGAAGCGTATTTGCCTCGGCCAGACCGAGGGCACGTATACATTCACAAAGTGAAGTCCCGCAACCCCCAGCCGCACCATCAGGTGAAGCAAATGGCCTGGCACAGGCTCCTTGACCCCTAAGATCTCCAGTTGAAAATGTGGAGCCAACGAGATAGTCATCCTGCTGGACTTGTGGGTGAGATGACTCATGTACACCCCTCCTCGCCATTCCAGGAGCCAGGTGGCTTTGTCTTACGGGGCAGTATGGGTTTCTTGCAGGAAGCCTACGGCATGCTTCCTGTCCTAAAGGACCAAAAAGTTCTGGAATCTGCATTGTGACTCCCAGCTGCAATTGATGTTGAGGCTGGCTATGGTAGTCTTCATTGTCAGTAGTAGCGTGCAATTACCACCAGTGAAACTGTTTAAAAACACTAACTGGGAGGACGGGGGAAGAGGTATACAGGTCCCTCACCTCCCTGTGAGCGCATCAAGGAAGTTCCTAAACCACCACCATTCATTCTGGGCCAGCCCGGGTGGAGCAGAAGACCAGCCCAAAATCCTTCCAGCCATGAAGAGCCAGCTGGACTCTATCGCAGCGATTGCAAGTGTCCTCATCAAATTCCCAGAGTTCCTCAATGGGGATGTGGGGGAGCACGGTGGGAGGCATTAGGGAGTCAAAACCTCGCTGGAGACAGACTCCACGTTTGTCCTCAGTACCCACCACCGAGCCCAAACCCTCCTCTAGTTGGGCGTCCTCAACCACCAGCCCTTTTCCTATGGTGAGGGTAGGGACTGGTCCGGTGCCACCAGCTGGTTCCAATCCCCAGCAACGCCACCCCCAGGATCACTGTCAGGAGCGTCCTCAATGCACTAGGTCTGGGTCATCGGGCAGCAGAGATGACGGCCCCCTCCTCTCCTGACACCAGGACATCCACTCCTCAGGGAAAGGTGCTCCCCAGGCCCCCAGACTTGGGAGGGAGGAGTGAGGAAAACACCTCTCTACCGCTCAACGACCCAGCAGGATTATCAGTTATAGCGCCCATACTGCGGCCTGCATGGTGCTCTGGCTCCACCCTGGGGGTTGGTAGAGCTGCAGCAGTGGGAGGGTGTGCCACAACCCCCAGGGCACTGGACGGGTCAGGCCACAGTACGGGAGAGAAAGGAGGAACCACAAGCTCACCCCAGGGGAGGAACTATACCTTGATCTTTGAATAGGTTTCTCCTCCTCCTGCAGACAGCAGCATCTCTTTCCAGTGGTCATGGGGTCTATGGGGTTTATGGGGTCTATGAGTCCTTGCCCCTGCCCCCAGCCTTTCCAGGAATACCATTGGCTGAGGAGAGGCAGGGGTGTGATGTGGGCAGGGGAAAATGGTTGCATCACTTCCTGCCCTGCCCCTTAGATATTAGGTGACAATGAGCAGGGCAGACGTTCTACAGTCCTAGTATTGGCTACTGTAAGATAGAGACTGTTAGTGGAGCCTCTGAGGTTAAGTGAGTCAGAGTGCGGATTGGGCTTGGAGCCCCTGAGGGCTGGTATTGCGGGGTAGGGGAGGTCAGTGTTCCTGTGCTGAGATGACACTAGTGTAGCCACGGAGGCATTATTGTGCTGGGGTGGGGTGGGGTGGGCTAAGGTTCTGACTCCTGTTTGAGGTGATGAGGTAACCAACACGGGTGGGGGGGGACAGAGACAGGAGGATGCATTCATGAGTGTGGCCTCTAGGTTGCTAGCTTCCCCCATGCTGTCCTTTGGGCCAGATGTCCAACCCCACCGTCAAAAGCTATAGTGACAGTGGCCTCTGGGTTGGGCCCTGCTTGCGGGGCTTCTGGTGTTGCTTTTAGTGGAGGGGTTTGGGTGTGGCAGTGCCACCTCTGGCTGCCAGTGTGGGCTGGGTAACCTTCAGTGTGGGGCAGTTCTTCCTGACATGCCCCCCTTCCCTACAGAGGTGGCACTGCACATCCAGAAGGCATGGTAGGCAGTGCTCTCGTGGAACACAGTAAACGATCCCTTGGTCACCACATTCTGGGCCAAGCAGATGAACACCTGGCACCAGAAGGAGTAGACATGCCTCAGGGCAGGGTCCTTTAGTCTGAGCAAAAGTGGTGTGACACCTGACTGGATTTCCCCCAGTGATTGGAGATGGGGTGAGCCTATTCTCCTTGACCAGGTGCACTGCCTGCTTGGACTGCAGGAAGAAAACAGTCTTCCCGTACATTTTGGCTGCAGTGACCATGGCCAGTGGGCCGACTACACTAGCCATGCCCTTACTGCAGGCCTCAATAGTCATGTTAGGGTGTGTGTAGGCCTTAACCCCTAGGCCCTTTGTAAGGAGCCCGAATGGGGACTGGGTTGTAGCCGGGGCTGAAGCAGCCAAGCCTAAGGCTGCAGCTACCCCAGTGTAGGAACGGCTAGCCATGTGTAGCGGTGACCTGTACACACTTACACGAAAGCGGCCCATGTTTGAAAGACACAAAGTGGCCAACAAGGACTAAACAAAATGGGACAGTCTGCTCTAACATAATAGTGTAACATAATAGTACATTGGAACAGAGCTACCCAAGGTTGTGCAAAGGCCCGGCGACCCATCATCCAAGACAGTTTTGATAAAAGGATGCCTAAGAACAGACAAATGACTGTCGTCTCATTAATGAAAGAGTGTTGTCCTGCTAAAGATATAGCATCAGGTGTGTAAATCTTAGCTCATGAACCCATTAGATTAACTCCCTAAATAGTTGCAAAAAAAGTTAAAGATATTTTGTAGTAATTAGCTTTTCATCTGCAGTATTAAGAAATAGGCTCTGGTTAAAGAATTATAGATAATCACACACGGAGGTTTCAACATATAACCAGAAAATAATACAAGCAGTAGGGGAAAAAGCACTTAAACCCAGAAGTGAAATTTAATTAGCTTTAGTACATGCCTTATCTCATGCCCTGAACAAGATAGATTTGTCCAACTCATTAGCTACAAAGTGTTAGCAGTAAAAGTAGCTGTATAACTTTATACTTTAATTCCTGCTGTAAGGTTTATATAATCATATAGCAATTAGTTAAAACTATCTTTTTTTAATATATATTCAGGATGGTGGGAAATGTAAAAGGAATGATTAAATTTGATATAAACAGCACATATTATACCATGAAAAACAGAATTCAAACAGCCCTTAGAGATAAGAAAGTCTAAGACAGACCAAAAGGAGTATAACTAATAACTTTTGGACTGTGAATCAATAGGATGCATAGAAAGATCCCAAGTCTCAGAGATTACAATGACCAGTAAACACCATAAGGTCATGAGAACCTGGGGATGCCCCCAGGAATGCCCATCATTGATTTGGTTTCCTATGGGATTGGGTGTTTGGTTTAAGGGGTAGGATAGTGCCTACACTATATTTATTACAACACAAAGTGTATAAAAATGCTGTGCTTCTTTATAAAATCAGAGTGTGTCATTGATCTCCCTTGTGATTCAAGGAAGATTCTTTGGCCCTCTCCCTGCATCAACCGGTCACTTGCCTGAATCCTGCCTGCCTCCTGAGTTTTTGTCCCTGGTCAGGGGATACGCTTCTAGACCATGTCACCAGAGGAGAGAATGGTGGGGGTGGGGGTGGGGTGGGCAGGGGGTTTGCGAGGGTAGTGCTGCCAGATACCGCAGCAAGTTGACTCCCTGGCGGGGCGTGGGCAGCAGCAACAGTCCTCAGGTGTAGGGACCTCCGGCAGCAATGACAGTTCACAGGCAAGCCCCGAGCTGTGACAATAGTCCTTGGGTGGGCCTCAGACAGGCCTAGCTGCAGCAATAGAGGTGAAAGGCCCAGGCGACAGCTTTAGCAGCAGCAGCAGCAAAATCAGGAAAGCCCAGGCAGCAGTAGAACCAGAGGTCCAGGCAGCAGGAGGCTTACTCAGCCCAAAACGAGAACACAGTCCAGAAGTGAACCACCTTCTTCCTCACAGATGTGGCCAGATAGCTTGGAGGTCAATTTTCAACTGAGGAGATTCTAATCTCCTGGTTACATTTTTTTTCACGTTTGCGCGTAGGTGTGAGACACAGTAAAAAAACAGATGTGTAGATATTTTTATTAATATTCCACCAGCAGGAAAAACACCTATGTGACCAAAGAACCAGTAACGTGTCTTGCCTGCATGTAGACCTGTGTTGTAGATTCACCAGGTTGCCACTTCAATTTTAGGTGTCTTCGTATTGATCCTGGCATTGTCTCCGATACTTTTCATTCTACCATGATATTATGTTAATTATAAAATTGAGAGAAATACTAGACCATGAAGTTACAAATTATGGTTGAAACAAATTCTGCTCATGCTGATTACCCACAGCGTCTCCTGACAATTTTCAGTGATTCTATTTAGGACATGTATTTTGTTTCCATTGATGAAAGGGATCATCTATCATTGTGACTTCTTCATATAAGGCCAATAGCCTATGCAGCAGAAACTTAGTCCTTGCTTTTTGAGTGTATGGAATGCTTCAAGATTAGTTTAAAGGTAGGGTAATCAGAAATACATATTAATGGTAATGGTTCCTCCAGTTCCACACTATTATTTATGGCTGGGCAGCTGCCCCTTTTTTGGTGCTGGGAGGTCATCATCCTGCTGCCAAAGAAGGGGGGCCTTTGTTGTCTTAAGAACTTGCATCAGGTCTCCCTCCTCAGCACGGCCTAGAAAACTTTCACCAAGGTGTTGGCTTCTTGCCTGGCATCCGTGCTGGCCCACATGATCCACCCTGACCAGTCGTACACGGTCCCGGGCCAGATGATCCACGACAACATCCATTTTTGTCAGAGGACTGGTCTGCTGAGGACCTTCCTGTCTCTCAGTCAAGAGAAGGTGTTAGACAGGGTCAATTACGTATATCTGTATGGGACTCTACAGGCAATTGCATTTGGGATGCAGTTCGTCGTCTGGATCCGACTTTTACACACTGCCGCAGAATGTCTGGTTAAAGTTAACGGGTCCTGACAATGCCCATTCACTTTGGGAGAGGAGTACATCAGGGCTGCCCCTTGTCTGGCCTGTATTCCCTGAGCGTGGAGCCTCTCCTGTGTCTCTTGCGGAGGGGGTTGTCAGGACTGGTTCTGCGCATGGCCGAGCACGGGGGTAGTCCCTTCGGCTTACGCTGATGACATGTCCCTCACGTTAACCAACCTGGCTGACCTGGGGATTATACACGAGTGCCAGGCAGTGTACTTGGTGGCGTCTTCTGCCAGGATCAACTGGGCCAAATATTCTCCTCTATCTGGGGGTCTACCTTATTTGGGTTGAGGAATCCTGGCCACGAATTGGTAGGAGCTGGAGGCCAAATTCTTGGCTCAACTAAACCGCTGGACAGGACTGCTCCAAGTGCTGTCTTATAGGAGCTGAGTGCTGGTCATAAACCAGCTGGTGGCCTCCATGTTGTGGTACTGGCTGGTCCCTTTGGTCCCTCTTCCTGGTTTAGTTGCTGACATCCAGAGAACATTGGTTCACTTCTTCTGGGATAAAAAGGATGCACTGGGTCGAGGCACAGGTTCTGAATCTCCCTATTGAGGAGTGCGTCCACATCCAGATGATGACTTTCTGCCTTCAGACCTTGCAGCTATACCTTTACATTGAGCCTCCTTCTAGGTGGTGCGCCCTGATGACATATTTTTTCTGCCAGGTAGGTAACCTCAACTACGACACGCAACTCCTGTTTATCGACTGTGATGTTTGCAGGTCGCTCTCAGAATGCAGCCCGTCTTTCACCAGGACCTGATCACTGTCTGGGACATGATTGACTTGTGCCAAGCTTACCTTCTGTCAGGAGTAGCGGCTATCATCAGAGAGCCATTGCTCAGGAATCCATACCTCCACAATTGCGGGTTCGAGTGGCTGGCGGCCGGGGGGGGGGGGGGGGGTGGCGCGGGGGGGGGGGGGAACCTGGGTTGGGGACATGCTGGGTGGAGGGGGCCTGGGCTGGATGTTGCCGCAGGAACTGGCATGCAGGGCGGTGGCAGACGTCTGGCCTGCGATCACTGCGGTGCTTGGACCCGACATTGTGCACCAGTCGGAGGATGCTCAGGTGTGCGGTGGAATCCCGTCTGCGCATCCCCCTGCTCAGACGGAATTTCACAGTGGCCCCAGGATCCCATACCTCACCAGGCATCCTGTGCCCCACAACCTGAGCCGCCTCCACAATGTGGATAGAATGGATTTTAGAGGGACAAAACGACAGGCCCTGTACAGGCTGCTGTTGCACACCATCCACCTCTTCTCCTTCATCCACTGCCCAGACATGCCTTAGCCTGCCCATTCACTACTGGGTGGTGGAGATCCCCAGTGGAGGGCTCTCTACATGGGAGTCCTCCCTCTTTCCCTTAGAGATCTGGGGTGGAGGGTGTTGCACGCAGCAGTCCTGTGCAACCGCAGATTGCGGTGGTTCACGGACTCCCAGCCCAACTGTTTGTTTTGCGCCGTAGACTGTGTGTATATTGGGTGTGGGCATTTCCTCTCCGTTTTTAGTCTTTTTCCTCTGCTTTTGGTTGCACTTCAGCCCAATGCTCTTGATCTTTGGGCACCCGGTGTGGAGTGGGACCGGGGTTGGGGTCGGAGGATCTCCTCGTGGGTCTGCTCCTGGGCCAGGCAGAGGGCCATGGAGGGGGTCATTTATGCTGACTGCCTGCCCCTCTTCCATGGCTATGCTTGAGCCCAGTTGTCCCTGGAAAAGGACCACGCCGTATCCATCGACTCTCTCGATGCTTTTAGGGAGATGTGAGTGCCACAGTGGGTGGAGTGCTTTATTTCCCATTCCAATTCTATTTTGATTTGATCCCTATCCATCCCATCGCTTTTTTCATGTAAGCATCGCTTGTTCCGAGCTTTGCTTGTTACTGGTTCACTGGTTGCATGGTGTTTTTCCCGGTGGTGGAAATGTCGGATAAAATTATCTGGCACTTTGCATTTTTACCGACTGCTGCACTTACACACACACAACACAGTGCTATGGGGAAAAATAAACACTACTGCTGTAAGGCAGTAGTGGTATTTCAAAAAAAAAGATTTGAATCTCCTTAGTTCAGGCGACTGACTGCAAGCTGGCTGGCCATAGCCAGTGTACTGTGCACAAGTAAATAAAGGGTGACTTGGTGATGGGATACCAGTCTCTGTGCAGCTATTTCAAACAAATTATTGGCTGAGATTGACTGGGGCAAGTGCCAAAATACCTCTCCATGAATTCCAAAATAATATGTACCTGCAGACATGAAAAACGAAGAAGAAACCTACAAATGTATGGCTTTCACTACACTGAGATTTACATGCAGGATAATAGAGACAGGGTGCATGAGCAATCGATCACAGAATTATTACGATTCAGCAAGAGGCTGTTCAGTCCATTGTGCCTGCACCGGTTCTATTATCTAGTGCCAATCTCCTGCCTTTTCTCCATATCCCTACACACTATTACTATCCAAATAATATCAATGGCCTCTTGAATGCCTCAATTGAAACTGCCTCCACCATATTTCCAGCAGTGCATTCCATACCCTAATTGCTCCCCGTTTGAAAGCTTTTTTCTCACATTCCCCTTGCTTCATTTGTACATCATTTTAAATCTGTGACTTCTCGTTCTTGTTTCTTTTAGAAGCAGAAACAACTTTACCCCATCTCTGTCTGTCAGCTCTCTCGTAATGTTGAAAACCTCAATAAGATATGCTTTCAGCCTTCTCCTCTCCAGGGAGCATAGCCCCAACTTATTCAATCTATCCTCATAGCTGAAATATTTCGTACCTGAAACGATTCTAGCAAATCACTTCTGCAGTCTCTCCAATGCAAAGCTACAACAAAGGGATAGCAAACCAAACCAAATCAGCCTTACTATCACTGGATTCACACAGTGTAATGAAAACATTCAATGACCTTCAAAATTGCCTAATTGTTCCTAACCAGAATTACAAATAACAGATCTTGGACACCCAGTTTATAAAGTAAACAAAAAGAAACTATTATTAATAATGTAACTTTGGTAGAACAAAGATAAACAACAAGGTAATCTAATTAATATCTACAATCTTCTTTGATCACAACCTCCACTCAGTTTGGACAGGCTGACATGCAGGCAAGCGATAAATCAGAATACAAATAATTGTGATTTGCCCATTCAATTAATAGTTTCTAATGATGAAAACTGGACCTTCTTGAAATCCTTGGACAACACATTATGACTGGCACATAGACTTGCTCGATTCTGAAGTAACTGATTAGTGCAAAGAATTTTAGACTCCTAGGAATACTTACTTGTTTCTTACAACCTGGAATTCTTTTCTGAGTACATTCAACAACTTGATAACTATAGAGAAAACTAAATAGAGCAAAATAGAGCAGCCAATCTTTAAGCTTCCAAAATGACTCTGTTCCTGCAAAAAACCCAGTCAGAATTGATTTTTCTCCCTTTTTCTCTGTTTGATCAACATTCTCTGTTATTGACTGGTTAGCACCAGCACTCCCTGATTCACTAATTCAATATTCACCCCGCTGTTAGCCCTGAGCATATCATCAGTTCAGTGTTCATTTGTCCACAGTGTCCTTAGATCAGTAATTAAGTTGCATTATCTTCCAGGACACTTCCCAACAGATAACATCTGTCTTTGTTTGCTTTTAAAACAAGCAGCTGTTCAGAATTCAACTCTTAACCTCAACTCACAGTTCCAAACCAAAGAAAAATAAAAGGAAATTAGAGATGGTCCCAACAAAATTCAATGTTCACAATCATATCGAATACTCCAGCTAAGGTCAAACAAGTGTCTTCTACAAGTTCAACTCTATGCTCCCACTAAAAAAACCAAGGATACTGAATGTTTTACTAACTGCACTCTCCACCCATGTTGCCACCCTCAATGATTTACATACACATACACCTGTGTCCCCCTGCTCCTACACCACCTTTAAAGTTGGGAGCATTGGCTCCCAGTTGGGTGCTGGGAAGAACTGAGGATCAGAGGGACCTGGGTGTGGATCAGTCCAGGTAGATAATGTGGTTAAGAAGGCATATGGTACACTTGCCTTTATTGGTCAAGCACTGAGTTTAAGAGCAGGGAGGTTATGCTGGAAAAGTATATAACATTGGCTAGGCCACAGCTACAGTATTGTGTACAGTTCTGGAATCCACATTATCACAGGGATGTGACAGCACTAGATGCAGGATGTGAAAGAGAGTGCAGAGGAGATTTATCAGGATGTTGCTTGGACTGCAGAGTTTCAATTATGATGACAGGTTGGACAGACTGGAGTTGTTTTCCTTAGAGCAGAGGAGATTGAGAGGATACATGTTTGAGACCTAAAATTAAAACTTTTCCCCTTGATAGAGAGATCAATGATCAGGCGGTTTAGATTTAAGATAATGGGCAGCAGGTTTAGAGGAGATGTGAGGAAAAACATTTTGCAGTGATTGGAAATGACGTTGGTCAGGTGGATCTCATTGACTATGAGATCCTTGATTGGGGTTGTTAACCTGACCAATCAGGGAACTCTGGCTAACAGATATAAACAGGAGATTCAGAGAGTCTCTTCATTCTAGAGACAGCCTCTGATCAACCCGCTCAGAGCCAATGTACAATGTACGTGTAAATAAAGGGTGACTTGGTGACAGGATATCTGCCTCCTCGGAGTAATTTCACTTTTTCACCTGGAAGGTGGTGGAAATCTGGAGCTCATTGCCTGTAATGGTGGTAGAGGCAGAAACCCTCATAACATTTAAGAAGTACTTAGATGTGGGCATGTGATGGCAGGGTATACAAGGCTATGGGCCAAGTGCTGGAAAATGCGGCACAGATGCAAGCGGCCAAAAAGCCTTTGCCTGTGCTATAGATTGCTATGATTCCATGGATCTCAACTGCCATCTATCGCCTACTTTACAAGTTTCCCATTCCTTTTGGAGTTCCACATTATCCTCTTCACATCTGTGTCATTGGCAAACTTGGAAATAGTCCTCTGTACATCAAGATCCAGATCATTAACATATATCAGAAAAAGCAAGGGTCCAATACTGACACCTGAGGAACTGCACCACAAACCTTCCTCCAGTCTGAAAAAATATCCATTGAAATCTTGAATCTTCATGGACATTGCAGATGTTCTACATCATCAAGGTATACCAGCCATGGCCTCACATTAGTCACAATCTAAGGAATCAGACACTGAACATAACTTCAGGAGACCATTCAAGAAACACTTGCTGAATTGAATAGGAAGAGAAATAGAGCACATCACTTTCTTCTGAATTACTGGAGTTAAAATCTCATCTCACTGACGTGGAGAGAAAAATGAAAGTTCAAGGAGAAAAGGTTAAACAACTAGCCAAGGATAAATCCGAATTGGAGAATATCATCTCTGAAATTATGAAGTCCTTTCGGGTTACCTCTGCTCAGGTCATACAGATAAATGCAGAGCCAAAAGAAAAAGAAAGGCATCAGGGTGAACTACATGTTCTGCATCGTCAATCCAGTGAAAAGTTTGCTGGTTTACTGGGAGATCTGGAGCAACTCACATGGCAAACAAATCAGGGCTCAGTATGGACAGTCACAGAAACAACAGCTTGTGCTTAAAGCAATGCCGATAAAATCACAGACTTGTACATATAGCTGGAGATGCACCAGGCACTGAACAGAGAGATTTTAATTGCTCAGGAGACAATCCTTTCAGAAAGAAATGATGTTTGAGTGCAATAATAAAAGTAGGACAAACAACCACTGAAGTGGCAAGTGAAAGATGTCCAAGTTTCAAAGAAGACAAAAGAATTGGAGAGACTGGACAATCACTAGTGCAGGTTATGAAGACGATAAATATACTGGACCAGCAGAAGGTTAAAACTTTGATATAATTAGAAGAAACCAGCAGCTTCAAACTGAGCTGGAATTTCTGAATGACCAAAATAATAATTACCAACAAGATTTCAAACACTTAAAAGAAACTGAGGAATGATATCAGTCAGTGGCTAATCTGGTGCAAAACATGGTTGTAATGCATAAGGACAATTCTGGAACAGCAACTGCAGTCTGTGAAAGGAAAACTGGACAACAGAAATTGGAAGAATATATAAGATCAAAGATAGACATTATCATTAATGTGACAACTTGAATTGGTTGAAGATTGGCATCTGTGATGCTGGGGACCAGACAGATGGCCAAGATAGAACATTCACTCAACAGTTCTTGCGGAAGATAGTTGCAAATGCTTTAATCTGTTCCTTTGTGCTGATATGTGTAGTGTCCCCATCATTGACCATCGGGGATACTTGTGAAGTGTCCTCTGCCAGTAGTTACTTAACTGTCCAATACCACTTTTAACCTGATTTAACAGGATTGTAGAGATGATCTGTTGGCTGTGGGATCTCTTAGCTCTTTATCGTTCTATTCCATTGTTCAGCATTCTTTAATGAAATGTTAAATATTAATTATTAAAGGAAGCTGGTTGATTTCTTTTCACTGTAAATAAAATATAGATTAAGTATATCTGTAGTCATATCAGTAACTGGGAAAAGGATTTAAATTTATGTTGTGACCAGTGGAGTGGTGCAGCAAGAGAGCAACAGTGCACCTTCCAACATTGGTCATAACACTGATCACTTTTGAATAATGCTAAAGGTTGTGGAAACTAAAGTGCAAGTGGTCATGACCCAACTCAGTTACATTTCAAATTACACAACCTTTTGCGTTATTTCTGTAAATTCTACCCATATTGCACTGGTATATTGGTGTTATTTAGCTTTACGAGGTTTTCCCCTACCCTCTTTTTGAGCATGGCTGATGCTGCTTCTTGCATGCCCTCCTGAACTCCCTGTGAGAACATAAGACCTAGGAGCAGGAATAGGCAATTCAGCCCCTCAAGCCTGCTCTGCCATTTAGTACGATCATAGCTGATGTCATCTTTGCCTCAACTCCACTTTCCTGCCCACTCCTCATGACTCTTTAATCCATTACTAATTAAAAATCTGTCTATCTCCTCCTTAAATTTATTTAGTATCCCATGTGTATCGCACTCTGAGGGAGTGAAACCACAGATTCAGAACCCACTGAGAAAAGTAATTCTTCCTCATCTCTGTTTTAAATCTCCCACCCCTTAGCCTAAAACTATGACCTTCCACTCTAGCTTGTGCCACAAGGGGAAACATCCTCTCTATGTCTACTTTGTCAACTCCCTTTAGAATCATCTATACCTCAATTAGGTTGCATTGAACGAAATTTGATCCCTTGCCTTTGTGGTAATGGTAAAGTGTAGGATATGCCACATCAAATTGTGGTTAATTATACAAATTGTGGTCGAAATCAAGTCAATTCTGCTGATGGTCCAATGAACAGTTATGTGCTATTATTTGCATCTATTACAGTTAGATCAGCAATATTGACATATTACAAGATGGATGACATCCCTGATGCAAAGACAAATTCTCTCAAATATATCTGTTGTGTGTAATAGATATGTATGGTGGACTATCACTTTGAGAGCCCACTCATGCGGCATCATGAGGATGTCATCAGACAGTTTGGAGGGAAACAGCTTAGTCTAACCTTGCCACCTGTAGAGTGAATGCTTTCTTAATAAAACTCTTGCTGTTTAACTATTAGAATGTAACACAAGAGAAAATTGGCAATAAGGATTAACTGGCTGAATCCACTGATTTGTTGAAAATAAAGTGAACAGAGTTGTGGTCCTAAGTGTAGATCTTGAAGATACCTATGATAAAAATAAGAAAACTAAACAAAGGACACCATTGATGTATCAAAACAGGTTCGTCAGTGAGGAAAAAAAAGAATTCACCTCAGGGCAAAGGTAATAGTCCAGGACAAGCTCCCATCTGCTCCACCCTAAAGGAACACTGTGAGTAATGAGTACCTACATGAAGGGAAATGTTTTGAGCTGGAGGGTGTAGTCTCAGAAAGTAACAGGCAGTTTTAGGAATAAAAACAGAAATTGCTGGTGAAAGTCAGCAGATCTGGCAGTATCTGTGTTGGGAGAGCAGAGTTAATGTTTGAAGTCTAATGACTCTTCATCAGCACTACTGTGTTTTAACTGGGAAAAAGTGAGGAATCTAAAGTTTTGGGTTTGCCCTGCTACACTGGCCCTTCCAATTTAAAAAAATACAAAATGATACGAAATTTCGGATCCGTGGGACAACATGATGAAAATATATAGAGTTGAAATTCCTACTGTGGCATTGTTAGAATAAGGAGGTAGCTCAAAGTTATTTTTGGTGGCCAGGGCTTGTCTCTGAAATTGAGGAGAAGGGGGGAATAGCTGCAATATGTGCAAGAATTCACAACCTACCTCTATTAGTGTTATTACCACCACCAGGAATGGCCAGAAAAGTCACAGCAAAGAATCCATATTGACTATGGTGGGTTATGAGAAAAATTAATCTATGTTTCAGGTGTGCTGACAGCCATACAGGAATTGACATCTTCTTGTTGTAAATATGATTATAAATATTGTGAATGTTTTCTTGCGGGAACCTCTGATACAATACAGTGGGCTGTCACTTAAGAGCTTGATCGCATAATGACATAATTGACTATTTTGGAGGTAAACAGCTTAGTCTAACCTTGCCACCTGTATAGTGAACACCTCCTTAATAAAGCTCCTACATCCACACCATTACTCAGACCTATATCATCGCCCACCTCGACTTCTGTCTCAGCTCATTTTAATTACATGATTGCAACTATCAGAACCAGATATGTGCCATTTTTTTTCCATTGAGATCTTATACAAAACTGTTTGATTCTCCACACAGAGACTGTGTTACATCATCATATTGGGTGGAGCTATTACAACATTGACATGAATGCTTTCTGAACCATTAGCTTGCACAAAGAACTAAATCCTCCCCTGTCATTTTCCAGGGACAGAACCTTGGCAAAAAGAAAAATTGTCAAGAAAATTGAGTGAGGAAATGTATCTGTAAAAGAACTGTCAGCAACCTAGTAGTAGGAAGCTAATTCAGCCTCCACTATGTGCATGGTTCAATTCTAATGAACTAAATTTGACTCTTTATCTTAATTATTTTGGATAAGAATATGACCAAAGGATTCTTCATGATTTTCATGAAAAAGATGTAGTTTATTTCTTGTTAAATCTACTGAATAGCAATTCACAGTGACACCCTATTCTGATAAATATCTGAAACCAGTCTGGTGTGATGATTGATTCCACTTACACAATTCATTGCTGAGTTTGATAGCAACTCAAAAGGGAGAAAATAAGAATGCTCAGTTCATTAACTTCAAGATAAGTGCTGTTTTTCAAAATGGATTGAACTGCCATGACATCAGTAAAATTTACATTTGTTCTTTTACAAGCACATCACCTGTGACAAGGACAGTTACCCTAATTTTATTAATGCACAGTGATAATCAGTGAAACCATGACTGTTATTGGTACATCGCAATATATGTAAAAGAGATACTTTAAGGAATTTGCAACCTCTCCCCCAGCCTAGAAGGCATGCTGGGTATTAGGACACATTCCCCAATGTTTTGCCATGCAGGAACCATGAGGAGAAAAATGGGGCTGGTTTCATGTTGGCAACAGTGATCTGCTCCACCATTTGATGCTGATCTATAGTCCTCAACTCCACTTTCCTGCTTTTTCCTCATAACTCTGATTCCTCTACTCATTAAAAAATCTATTTATCTCAGCCTTGAATATACATGATGACTCAGCCTCAACAGCCCTCTGTGGTGAAGAATTCCAGAAATTCACTGCCCACTCCATCACTTCAGTGTGGGAAGCCTGACCAAATTTCCTGGCCAGTGTTGGGACTTCCTCTGGGATTTAGAAAATACCATCAGGCAGGATTTGCTGCTTGGCACCTAGAGACCATGGTGGTCTCAGGAATAGCTGGTATCAATTTCCTCGATAATGACATCCTGCTGTGAGTGTGAGCCTCGTCACTTCAGTTATCATTACTGCCTCTGGTTTAATTGCAAGCAATTTCTCCACCAGGTATATGGCCTCTCCTGTGATTAACTAGGCCCAGCAGCCACATTACCCACCGCAATGGGCTAGATTAAATTCTGATCAACACCTCTTGAGTGTCAGCAGACTATTTGACTCTTGAGTGCATCATAAACAAGCTAGCTTCTGCCTTCATCTAGCTATATTTTCTAGTTGGGTTTAGAAAGCAAAAAAGCAGAAATGCTATTTTTTCTTTAGTTTCCACAAAGAGCTTCTTAATTCTAACTTACAATGGCATTGTTTTCATCAAATCAACATTCTGGACATGACTATCTAGTACAGATGTTTTTAATTGATGCCATTGTTTCTGAAGTTGAGTTGGAGATTCTACAGATTAATTGTGAACTCCATATAGAAACATTTTCTTTAGTCAGGCTGATTTAGGTCTAAGACATTGATTTTCTTCATATCAGATTTTTGGTCCTTGTGATGTCTTGGTGTTAGGTGGATGTTCATCACCAATTGAACAAGCCGATGATCTGTCCAGTAGGTATCAGTCCTCTGCAAAGATTGAGTGATACAGACAACACTTACATCTTTGACTCGAATAATAACATAATCCAAAGATGCCAGTGTCTTGACCTAGAATGTGGTTTTCTGTTTGTTCTTCTGGAGGAAAATAGTGTCTGTTAAAATGAGACCATGTTGAACACAGTTTATCAGCAGGAGGACACCTTTGCATTGGCTTTTCCCACTGTTTTTGCTAATGGTTCTGCTTCAGACATCAAAGTCACAGCAACCCTGGCATTAAAGTCCCTCAGGAAAATGATCTTTTCTTCTTTTGTGATGGCAGTTAGAACTTCATCGAGAAAAGAGTAGAATTTTTCCTTAACACCTCCATTAGAATCAGGTATCAAAGCAATAAGGGCACATGACGGTGGAATATTGGCTGAGCTATAGGTGAAGAAGCCTTCCATTTTCACAGTTGGGCAATTCTGGTGGTGCATTCAAGACTCAAGACAGCAAAGCCAACACCAGGTACGTCTTGCAAACAAAGTCTCTGGCTTCAGAATAGAATATTTGCTTGAGAGTTAAAACAAATTAAAATGCTTTCTCTCTTCATCTCATGCACTGAACTGAATCATTTGTTTTTGGCTAAATCCGAGTTGTTTTTGTTTCTAATTTCCAGCATCTCCGGTTCCTTGTTTTTGTTTAATCTCATTAATTACCTACCTCACCCCGACAGCGCTATGATGTCTCTCGGGTTCAATTTCCATCCCATCTTACCACATGCCATTCCTAGAACAACTTGCCACTCAGTGGACATTTGCTGGAAGACCAGCATGCCTTGTGACTGCTATGTTTGAGAGGCTACTGTGTACCTGGATAAGCATTGGCAGTGTCTCTCTCTGGCAATGTCAAGGCACAGCAGCCAAAAAGCCATGCTGCCCATGACACATAGCTGCATGACTGGCATTCCCTCACAAATGCAACCCCATCACTCACCCTCATCACTGCTTAACCAACACACCACACACTTTACTTGACCCTAGTATGTCCCGACTGAGCACACTCTACAGTCAGCGCTTTCCTGTTCCCAGTGCCAATGTAGTCTTACAGCTTCTCCCATTCCCCCAATTCCTCTACATTCAGGATATCACCCTGTTGATTGCTCCAGTTGTGCAGAACATATCACTCCAGGATGAATTGGAACACTCTGTCTATTGGGGGTTGTGCAATGGTGTCATGGGTCGAGATCACAGTGGGTAGCACTTGTCCCACAGTAACCAACTTTGCAAGGCACCTGAACTATCAAACACACCAGGTACACAAGAGTTCTCCAGGCTGTAGAACATGTGGCAGCTGCTAGGGTAGTGGGCACACAACCCCAGGAAGTGGCAACAGTGATCACAGATCAGCTGAATGTTGATCGAATGGAAGCCCTTCCTGTTGATGAATTCCACAATGTTGTGATACAGTCCTCTCAATGCCATGTGTGTACCATTAATGGCACCCTGCACTTAGGTGAACCTAACTATATTCCTACATCCTACAGTCTGGGCAAAATAAACCAATGTGAACTTGCACAAATGGTATCGGTCACTGCCTGATGCATTTGTTGGTGCATGACTGGGAAAACTCACACAAATCACCCATCCTTCCCAAGAAGGAGCCAGCGGCATAAAGGTTTAGCACTGCAGTGACCTTCACAGCCACTGGGAGAGGATGGCCTCACATTCCTGTAGCCCTCAGATCCCATTCCAGAATCCGGCACCCTATGCCAGGACGTACGGAGCCTACAGTGACACTGCATCTCTCTAAAGCCCAGGAAATGGAGTTGGAGTCAGAAAACTCTGGGCTTCCTCCATATACCATGCATCCTGAGGATTTTTGTGGCAGGGCCCTCTCCCTGCGCTGAGTGTTTCTCATCCTCCGAGTCAGTTTGCTGTTAGTCCTGCTCCTCCGAGGAAAGCAAATGGAATTTATTGTTAGGGGGTTGGAGTTTAGAAGCAGGGAGGTCTCATTACCATTGCACAAGGTGTTGGTGAGGGTGCACCTGGAGGACTATATATATTTTTGGCTTTTGCATTTAATGAAAAGGATATTATAGCATTGAAGGCTTTTGTTCAATAGAAATTCACTGGACTGATTCTTGAGATAAAAGGGTTGACTTATTAAGAACAGGTTGACATCTTGTCCAATAGTGTTTAGAAGAATAAGTTATGATCTTATTGAAACATGTTCTGGGGGTGATGGGCTTGACTAGGGATGATGTTGAGAAGATGTTTTCAATAGTGAGAGAATCTTGAACTATGGGATGTAGTTACACAATAGGGTACACGCACTTAAACTGGAATCAGTTTTACCTAATCATTTGTAGGATGTGGGTTTGCTGGCTGGCCAGAATTTCTTGCCCATCCCTAGTTGCCCTTGAGAAGGTCGTGGTGAATTGCGTTCTTGAACCGCTGCAGTCCACCTGCTGTAGGTTGATCCACAATGCCATTAGAGAGAGAATTACAGGATTTTGACGCAGCGACAGTGAAGGAATGGCGATATATTTCCAAGTCAGGATAGTGAGTGGCTTGGAAGGGAACTTGAAGGTGGTGGTGTTTCCATATGTCTGATGCCCTTGTCCTTCTAAATGGAAGTGGTCGTGGGTTTGGAAGGTGCTGTCTGAGGATCTTTGGTGAATTTCTGCAGTGCATCGTGTAGATAGAACACACTGCTGCTACTAAGCATCAGTGGGGGAGAGAGTAGATGCTTGTGGATGTAATGCCAGTCCTGGATGGTGTCAAGCTTCTTGTATGTTTTTGGGGCTGCACTCATCCAGGCAGTTTGGGAGTATTCTATCACACTCCTGACTTGTGCCTTGTAGATGGTGGACAGGTTTTGAGGAGTCAGAAGGTGAGTTTCTCGCTGCAATATTCCTAGCTTCTGACCTGCTCTTGTAGCTACTGTGTTTATGTGGTGAGTCCAGTTGAGGTTCTGGTCAATGATAACCACCAGGATGTTTATAGTGGGGGATTCGGTGATGGTAACACCATTGAATGTCAAGGGGTAGTGGTTAGATAGTCTGGCATTTGTGTGGCATGAATGTCACTTGCCACTTGTCAGCCCAAGCCTGGATATTGTCCAGATCTTGTTGCATTTGAACACGGACTGCTTCAGTATCTGAGGAGTTCAGTATCTGGTGCTGAACATTGTGCAATCATCGGCAAACATCCCCACTTCTGACCTTATGATAGAGGGAAGGTCATTGATGAAGCAGCTGAAGATGGTTGGGCCGAGGGCACTACCCTGAGGAATTTCTGCAGAATTGTCCTGAAGCTGAGACGATTGGCCTCCAACAACCATGGCCATCTTCCTATGTGTCAGGTATGACTCCAACACTGGAGCGTTTGTCCCCTGATAACCATTGATTCCAGTTTTTCTAGGACTCCTTGATGCCACACTCAGTTGAATGTAACCTTGATGTCAAGTGCTATCACTCTCACATCACCTCCAGAATTCAGCGCTAGTGTCATGTTTGAACCAAGGCTGTAATGAGGTCAGGAGCTGAGTGACCCTGGCAAAACCCAGGGAATTAATGAACTTCTTGTCCCAGAGGGTAGTGAATGTCTGGAATTCTTTATTTTAAAGAGTTGTGAAGTTTACACCACAAAGTATTTAAAGAGGAGGTTGATAGATTCTTGAAATGTCGGTGTAGATGGCTATGCTGAGTTGGCACAAAACAAGCGTTGAGGTTTGGAGATGACCAGCCATGGTCTTGTTGACTGGTGAGGCAGACTTGGTGGCCAAATGGCTTGCTTATGCTATTTCTTATGTTGAACGAATGAACAAATGAAAAAGTAAGGGCACAGGAACAAACCCTTTGGCCCTCCGAGCCTGTGCTGACCATCATGCCCTAATTAATCTAAAAACAAACCTGCCATTTTTTGATCCATAGTGCGAATCTTGCCACGTCACTTGTGAGAAGCAGAAAAGATGGAGTGAAATGATCAAGATGAGCCTTGCTATATTTGTTATCTGACTGTTACACATCTTGCCATTGCCCATGTTGTTTGGACCCCTATGAGATTGAACTCAATGCTTTTTCTATTTATTTCACTTCTTGTACATGATTTAGATCTAATTCGTACTTCCTTTGTTTGTACTTGTTAGTTTAGATGCTGTATCACAGTGAGAATTCAACAATTTGATTAGTTGAAGATCTTGGCGTTGTTTCGTTTCTTGATCACAGAGATCAATTGGTCCAATGGGCTGAGTAGTGGAAGACGGAACTTAATTTAGATAAATCTGAAGTGTTGCATTTTGATAAGACGAACAAGGGCAGGACTTGTACAGTTAATGGTAATGCCCTGGGGAGTGTTGCTGAACAGAGAGCCCTAGGGGATTCTGGTGCATAGTTCCAAGAAAGCTTTCTAACAGGTAGACAGGATGGGTAAGAAGGCATTTAACACACTTGCCTTCTTTGCTCAGACCATTAAGGATTGGGGTTGGGATGTCATATTGCAATTGTACAGGATGTTTACGAGGCCACTTTTGGAGTCATGTGCATAGTCGGTAGGGATGTCATTACAGTTCAATGTCATCATTTGCAGAATGACCAGGGAACTTCTCTGCTCCACAAAGCATCCTAGAGGGAGATGAGTTGAGAGGGGCAGAAACTAGATAGGATATGAAACCTCAATTTCCTTAACCCACCATCAGGAAAGTGAGGTTTCATATCCTACCCAGTTTGTGCCATCCACCATCAGATAAGACATCCCTATCAACTGCCGCAGACCTTCAGAAAGTTTTTGCAATGCAGTTAAAGTGCACTGAAAATATTTGGATTATCATGCAGCATCCTCAAATTCATTATCTGAATGCTCAATGGCTTGGCCTTATCACTTCAACCAATACTTAGTTGCATCATAGTTCATTTTCAATATTCAATCTTCCAGCTTGCTTATAGGTGATAATTCAACAAATAAACCGTCCAGAGGAAGGTTCACTGGACCTGAAACGTTAACTCTGTTTTCTCCTTCACAGATGTTGCCAGACCTGCTGAGCTTTTCCAGCAACTTCTATTTTTGTATGTCCCACTGTATGTTTATGGTGTCTGACCATAAGAGGTTAACTTGAATAAACTATCGATTGCTTTCCATTGTGAATCAACAACCAGTCATCACATGAGTAAAATCTTTGATTTCTGGAAGTCTTTTATTATATTCCTAACTTGTTTTCTGCAGCAGAGAGTGCTGCAGAATTCAAAAGTAACATCAAATAGAACATCATGGCTGAAACCAGGCTGTAAAATCTAGCCTTTTATCAAGTCACACCATTTAAAGTTTAAAACATTCTTGAAACCTATTCCAAAAGAATCCAAACTCATCTAAAAAAAGAAACTGGTCTTTCATCCACAAGAATTTATTAAGACTACCTACACTACCCACAGCACATCTATTCGACAGAAACTCCATGGAGATCCTATCTTCAGCTATCTGGACTCACCTGAGCTTCAACTCCAGAATGGAAAGACTCCTCATTTTCTTTTACACACACTGGGTTTATCTATTTTTCCCCATACCTCTTAATTCTGTTTGGTCTTAATATTTTGTAGAAGAGAAACTCTTCTTTAAATGTATCGTTCTAATAAGAAGTAGTTGTTGGAGAAGTGTTAAGTGAATAAATAACGCCTCTTGCTTAAATCAATGGAAGTCTGCTGATGATCATCATAGAATCCCTACAGTGTTGAAACAGGCCATTCAGCCCAACAAGTCCACAAAGACCTTCCGAAAAGCATCCCACCCAGATCTATTCCCCTACCTTATTCCCGCATTTCCCATGGCTAACACACCTAACCTACACATCCCTGGACACTATGGATAATTTGCCATGGCCAATCCACCTAACTTGCACATCTTTGGACTGTTGGAGGAAACTGGAGTACCCAGCTGAAACCCACACAGACACGGGGAGAATGTTCAAACTCCACCCAGACAGTCGCTTGAGACTGGAGTTGAACCTGGGTCCCTGGAGCTATATGGCAGTAGTGTTAACCACCAAGCCACTGTGCTGCCATGACTTCATAAAAGCTGACTATACATGAACAAGTGACGTATGAAGACACTTCAACTTTATCAAAATTAAACTGTAGTGATTGCAGATAGGAGTTGAAAGAATTGGGGTTCTCTCCCGTGTCTGGACCAATTTTAGTAGGACTCAGTAGGGTAGATTGGGAAAATTTATTTCTGCTAATTGTGGAGTCTAGGACTAGGGTTAGGATAGGCTTGGTGTAAAATAATCTTAAAATTAGGAGTAAACCTTTCAGGAGTGAAATTAAGTGACACTTTTATACACACACTGGGTTTATCTACTTTTTCCCCATACCTCTTAATGCAAAAATCTATCAAATTAGATTTAAAATCTACAATTGATTCAACATCAATTGTTCTGTTCAAAGTAGAGTTCCAAACATCTACCATCCTTTGTAAATAGCAGGGTTTCATAATTTCCGTCTGGAATGGTCTGGCCGTAATTTTCAAACTGTAACTTCTAGTCCTAGAAGGCTTTCGGAAAGGTCATGGGCCTAAAAGGTTTATTCTCTATGCACAGATGTTACTGTATTTGTTGAATATTTCCAACATTCTCTATTTTTATTTCAGACTTCCACCATCTACAGAATTTTGCTTTGTTAATAATAATAAAGTTGCTATTGAACGTTCTAATATTGTCACATTAGCAATAATATAGAACATTGAAAACAGAACTGTACAGCACAGGACAGGCCCTTTGGTCCACGATGTTGTGTTGAACATGATGTCAAATTAAACTAATCTCTTCTGCCTGCCTCAGTCCATTTCCCTTCATTCCTTGCATATTCATGTGTTTATCTAAAAGCGCCTCAAATGCCTCTATTATATCTGCCTTCACCACCAGCCCCGGCAGGGCATTCCAGATTCCTACCACTCTCTGTACAAAAAAAAACTTGCCCCTCACATCTTCTTTCAACTGTTTCTCTCTCACCTTAAATGCATACCCACTAGAATTAGACATTTCAACTCTGGAAAGAGATTCCGACCATCAATCCTGTTAAGTATCTCATAATTTTATAATCTTCTGCCCAGTATTGCCTCAATCTCCGCTGCTCCAGAGAAAACAACCCAAGCTTTTCTAGCCTCTCTTTATAGCTTATACTCCCTAATCCAGGTGGCATCCTGGGAAATCTCTTATGCACCCTCTCCAAAGCCTCCACACCCTTCCTGTAATGTGGCAACCAGAATTGAATGCAATACTCTAGGTATGGCCTAACCATTGTCTTCTTTACCACTCTATCTACTTGTGCGTTCACTTTCAGCGAGCTATGGACTTCAACCCCAAGATTCCTTTGTACATAAATCCTGTTCAGGGTCTTGTTATTAACTGTATACTTTGCCTTAACATCTTTTGACAACCTTCTACACTATCCACAACTCCACCGATCTTTATGTTGTTTGCAAGCTTACTAACACACACCCATCCACATTTTCATCCAATAAAAACACAAAAGAACTGCGGATGCTATAAATCAGGAACAAAAACAGAAGTTGCTGGAAAAGCTCAGCAGGTCTGGTAGCATCTGTGAAGAAAAAAATCAGAGTTATATATCAGTTATATATCAGAGTTATATCACAAATAACAGAGGGCCCAGAAAAATTCCGTTAGAAGACCACTAATCATGGACGTCCAGCCAGAAAAACACACTTCCACACTACCTTCTGCCTTCAGTGGGCAAGTGAATTCTGAATCCAAGCAGCCAAGTCACCGTGGATCCCATACATCTTAATCTTGTAATGTGAGCCTACCATGAGGGACTTTGTCAAAAGCCTTACTAAAACCCACGTAAATAACATCCTCTGCTCTACCTTCATCGATCACCTTTGTCACCTACTTGAAAAATTCAATCAAGTTAGTAAGACACGACTTGCCCTGCACAAAGCCATGCTGATGGATCCTAATTAGGCCATGCTTTTCCAAATGCGTGTAAATCCTATCCCTAAGAATTCTCTCCAATAGCTTCAAAAGTTCCAATATCTGTTACGTTAGACAAACATAGATTTGTTTCTGTTTAATACATTCATAGGTGTGGGCTGGACTAGCATTTGCTGCCTATTCCTAACCACTCAGAGGACAGTCAGGAGTCGAGCATTGCTGTAGGTCTGGAGTCACATGTAGACCAGATCCAGGTAAGAATGGCAGATTTCCTTTCCTAAAGGGCATCAGTGAAATAGATGGGGTTTTCCCTTGACAATCAGCAATTGTTTCATGGTTATCATTAGACTCTTATTTCCAGATTATTACTGAATTCAAATTCCATCATCCGTCATGGCAAGGATTCAACCCCAGAATATTTCCTGGGTGCTGGATTAATAATATAGTGATAATACTATTAGGTCATCACCTGCCTTATTATTATTGCTGTAACTGTTCTGAAAGCCTT
The DNA here is from genome assembly GCF_021869965.1 of Rhincodon typus. Classification (NCBI taxonomy): domain Eukaryota; kingdom Metazoa; phylum Chordata; class Chondrichthyes; order Orectolobiformes; family Rhincodontidae; genus Rhincodon; species Rhincodon typus. Next base: position 141,541,197 of record NC_063332.1, on the reverse strand, counting down.
ACGGCGTTCACCTTCAAGCTTTCAACTCATGGGAATTGACTCCAACTGCGTATCTAGCAATATTGTAACATAGTTCATGGAGATGATGAAAGCACTTTCTTGTGCTCTGGACTAAATAGTTCTGTTTCCACTTGTGTGATGCAATTTCTCCTTAAGTTAATGTGAGATATGAATCATTAAGAAGTTTATTGCACAGGAATGTGAATTTGTAGAACAGTTGTTATGCTTGGAATCACATAATTCAATTGTTACAATTGAACTTCAAGTAACTCTACAAATTAAAGACCATACTGTGCTACTTGCATCAGCAGGATATCTTATTCAATATCTGATTTAAAACAAGATAATTTTTGGAGGTAACACAGTGTGGAGCTGGAGGAACACAGCAGGCCAGGCAGCAGCAAAGGAGCAGGAAAGTTGAAGTTTTGGGTCTGAAGAAGGATCCTGACAAAAAAAACTTACTTTGACTCTGTTTTCTTCCCCCGGTCCAAGAACTCCCCACCTACGTCCGGGACACCACCCGTGCCCTCCACTTCCTCCAAGACTTCCAATTCCCTGGCCCCCAACACCTCATCTTCACTATGGACATCTAATCCCTGTACACTTGTATTGCATCTGTTGCTCCCGATGTGGCCTCCTCTACATTGTGGAGACCAAGCAGAGGCTTGGAGACTGTTTTGTAGAGCACCTGTGCTCTGTTCGCGACAAATGTCAACACCTTCTGGTCACAAACCATTTCAATACCCCCTCCCACTCCCTGGGTGACATGTCCATCCTGGGCCTCCTCCAGTATCACAATGATGCCACCAAGAAACTAGAGGAGCAGCACCTCATATTCCGCCTCGGGAGTCTACAGCCCAAAGGCCTAAGTGTGGATTTTACCAGTTTCAAAATCTCCCCACCCCCGGCCTCATCCCATATCCAACCCTCCCTCTCACCCCCGCCTCCTTGACCTGACACAACCTGTCCATCTTCTCTCCCACCTATCCGCCCCTCCCACCTAACTGACCAATCCCCACCACTCCCTACCTGCACTCACCTATCACCATCCCACCTACCTTCCCCAGCCCCACCCCTCCTCTCTATTTATTTCTGAGTTCCCTTCCCACCTCCAACCCCATTTCTGAAGAAGGGTCCCGACTCGAAATGTCAACTTTCCAACTCCTCTGATGCTGCCTGGCCTGCCGTGTTCCTCCAGCTCCACACCGTGTTATGTCTGACTCCAGCATCTGCAGATCTTGCAATCTCTAAGATAATTTTTAACTAACTTTCAGATTTTTCTAATCTCTATGTTTTAGCAAAAGGCCTCAGAGCTTCCCTTTTAACAAAGCTGACTCATCTCACTCTAACCTTTGAGTGTCCTGTTGTAGGTTCAACTGGATATCAGCACAAAAAATAGCATTAATGGTACCTTTTAATCATTGGTACCATTTCTATGGGTACATCAGGAGATTTGACAAAACCCTTCATAAATTCAGGAGCAATCTTCTTTATCTCTCTCTGTACATCTTGACATTTGGGGTCTAAAGGTCATTCTAACATAATGTATGTGTCTTATTTTTCAAACTGTGTCAACTGCTTTATAGTTTGATTCTTTAATGTTAAACCTCTGGGGATGTCTTTATCATATAGTTTTCACTCTATTTATTCATCATTGTTTGTTTTTTTGAAAGCTTGTTTTGCTTTCTGAGGAACAACACATTCAGTCTCATTCCACTGTTCTGTTCCTATAGTATGCAAGTTGATTTCTTTCAAGAGTTCATCAAATTACATATTGAAATCATTGAATATCTCTGCCTCCGCTACATTTATAAGCAGCAAATTGTAGACGATTCCTGCTTGCAACATACAAATGTTCTTGTTCACATCCCCCGTTTCTCTTGCCCAAAACTTTAAATCTGTGCCTGCAAATGCTTGTACCATTAGCTAATGGAAACAGTTTTTCATTGTTAGTCTTATTTAAACCTGTCATTATTTAGTATGTCTCTATCAAATGTCACCTCAGTGTCTTTTGCGCCAAGGAGAACAAACCTCATCTTCTCCAAGCAAAGCTGATAGTGAGAAACCCTCATCCCGGAAACCATTCTGATAATTTTTCTCTGTAGCCTTTCAAGACCCCTCACAATCTCCTTAAAGTGTGGTGACCACGACTGGATGCATCTTTACAGTTGTAGTCATGAGTAAACATTTGCTGAAAAAGGTAAATTGATCAATCCAAGAACACACAATGGAAAACTTAAAAGTCTCACATTTCCTGGCAATATACATCAGTTGGCAGCACGGTGATGCAGTGATTAGCACTGCTGCCTCATACAGCTAGGGACCCAGGTTTGATTCCACTCTCGGGTGACTGTCTGTGTGGAGTTTGTACATCCTCCTTACGTCTGCATTTGTTTCCTCTGGGTGCTCTGGTTTCCTCCCACAGTCAAAAGATATGCAGATTAGGTGGACTGGCCATATAAATTGCTCATAGTATCCAGGGATGTGCAGGCTAGGGTTAGTCATGGGAAATGCAGCATTATAGGATAGCGGATTGGTCTGGGTGGGATGTTCTTTGGAGGGTCATGATGAGCCCAATGGCCTGCTTCCATGCTGTAGGAATTCTATGTTAATGAAAATTATTACTTAATAAGCTCAGGTATTGAAAGATAATTAAATTGGCTGCCTCTGTTGTAGTTTGAACATGAGACACCCTTTGCAATAGGAACAAAATATTGGAAATAGGCAGCCTGTCAGTTATCAATAGGAAGAGAAAAGAAGTTAATGGGGTAAATTTTCCTGACTCCATGAAGTTGGAATTGGAGGTGGGGGCTATAGGAATTATGATTAAGTTATAATGGCATAACTCTCTGCAATATTCTCTCCTAGGGAGGACAGTCACAGTACAGTGGGAACTGGGTCAGCTGCCTGCCCATAGAAATGGGCAGCCAATTAGAGCAATTAAGGCAAAAAATTAGGCAACTATTTCAGGTCAATGACCTTTCAACCAATTTGGAAAAAATTAGAGATGCAATATATTTTTAAGCAGAGGTGTGTAGAGATGGTGGAGCAAAAGGAAAGGTCAGTGACACACTGGAGACTTTATACAAAAAAAATTATATAAAGTTGTGGAACAAGCTAAAGAAATGAAAGAGAGTTGTAGAGAAGGTGGAAATGAGAAGAGCAGAATCATTATCATCAGCTGTTGTCCATAAACTAAAATGGTAACCATTTGGTCATAATCTGAAATTGTTAAACAGATTCAGTATGAAAGGTTGTAACGTGTCTATGTAAAGGTTCCTTGGAACAGCGTAGGATGCTGAGGGCACAGAGGTCAGAGTCAGAGTCAGTGTCACTCTCATAGACTGAACAGAAGTACTGTCCTCAGTGAAGAGGAGACTGATTCATGAGTAGTGAATGCAGTATAATATTTGAAAATAAGTTCTTGTAAGTTAGTGTTTTACCAATTTTTAGGTTTACTTGCATGACAAACGATTATTGATTGGCTGGCGACAGGGTCCCTGCCCTCTGACATAACAGTCAAGGCCTCACTCTTAAATCATTAACCAGTTTTGTGTTGGCTTGAAATGGTGTTTCTATCCTCTTTCAAACAGAATTCCTATCTCAGAGAACCTCTAGCCAATGATATGGCCATAGCTCTCTTGTTTCAGCAGTGTAACCAGAGGTGGTGGCCATTGCTGGGACTGTAGTTGTCTACAGGCAAGTTGTTCAGTGTTGGAGCCCAGACTATGAGGATACTAAAGGGACTCACTAGTATGCTATCTTGCAGGACCAAAAGGAACATTGGAGGAGGTGCAGGGCAAAGATGTCAAGCCAAAGGAAGTGAATGTGGTGGGCAATCAATATTTTGGGTGCATTATATGGACACAGGGTGATCACACTCCCCTTCCCCCACGCACACATCCCAGGAATGTCCACCAGGTTGACAGCTCTAACTGAGTGGCCAGGAAACATAGCTCAGGCCTCTTGCTATGGCAAAAAAAACTTTGTGATCATTAAGTGGCCATTGATTGGGGGGCCTTAAGTAGCCCCACACACGAGTGTAGTGCCTGATGCCTCCCCCATTGCACAGAAAATACCCATGGAGGTATTGACAGGTGGGCAGGTAGTGAGCATGGTGCTGCTGGCATTCTACTTACTTTCATATCTCCTCATCCTGTCTACATCCCCTCCTTGGGGTTGGGGGTGGGTGTGGGTGGGTGAGTGTAAAATTCTGGCTGTTATTTTTGTTTCTCCTTTCTCAGATGCTGGACTTGATGAACATTTCTAGCATTTTCTCTTTTCATTTCAACTAGACTTCCAGCTCCTACAGTATTTTGCATTTGAACCCTTGCAACAGCTTTCCTTCTACATCAATGTAGATTTGTCAGCAATAGTTCTCTTGTTCTGTTTTGAGAGTCAGACATAATTTTCAATTTAATAATGAAAAATAAATATAATGAGCCAGGATCTAGTGCCAGCTTTTAATAAGATTATATCTTTGTGGGAACTGGGTAGTGTTGTGGGTTAGCCAAGGTTGTGTTCATGACTATTGGGAAGAAAAGATCATTCCACCCACCATAAGTGGTCTGATGTCTAGACTGGAGAACATCATCAATCCTTCAGATTTTCCAGCATCCCACGCTCTGAGCACCCAGTGACCTGAATACCAGAAAGATGACTTCAAGAGAAATTAAAATTGCACTAAATGTCACCCTGTTTACATTACTGCACATAGTCAAGAACTAACTTTTGACTCTACATGACTGAAGAATAAAAATTGAAAGCTGTACGACTCTGACTCTGCTCATGTTTTCTAGCCCTCTTGAGATCAATGCCAACATTGTATTTGTCTTCCTAATTGCCAACCGAACCTGCATGTTAACCTTAAAAGTAATCCTGAACTAGTACTACCAAGTCCCTTTGTGCTTCAGATTTCCAAAGCCATTCTCCATTTTGAAAATTTTCTACTCCTCCCTTCATCTTACTGTGTGGGTAGAACATAGAACAGTACAGCACAGTACAGGCCCTTCGGCTCACGATGTTGTGCCGAACTTTTACCCTAATCCTAAGGTCTATCTAACCTCCACCCCTACCTTATACTATCATCCATATGCCTATCTAATAGCCGCTTAAATGCCCCTACTGAGGCCGACTCCACTACCTGCTCTGGCAATGCATTCCACGCCCCGACCACTCTCTGAGTAAAAAACCTACCTCTGACGTCTCCCCTATATCTACCTCCACTCACTTTAAAACTCTGCCCCCTCATAATAGCTGCCTCCACCCTAGGAAAAAGTCTCTGGCTGTCTACTCTATCTATACCTCTGATCATTTTGTACACCTCTATCAAGTCACCTCTCATCCTTCGTCGTTCTAAAGAGAAAAGCCCTAGCTCTCTCAACCTTTCCTCGTAAGACCTTCCCTCCATTCCAGGCAACATCCTGGTAAATCTCCTCTGCACCTTTTCCAACACTTCCATATCCTTCCTGTAATGAGGCGACCAGAACTGGACACAATACTCCAGATGTGGCCGAACCAGGCTTTTGTATAGCTGGAGCATAACTTCACGGCTCTTGAACTCAATCCCTCTATTAATGAAAGCTAACACACCATACGCCTTCTTAACAACTCTATCCACCTGGGTGGCAGCTTTCAGGGAACTGTGGACTTGAACCCCAAGATCCCTCAGCTCCTCCACACTGCCAAGAATCTTTCTGTTAACCCTGTATTCTGCTTTCAAGTTTTTCCTTTCAAAATGAATCACCTCACACTTTTCAGGGTTAAACTCCATCTGCCACTTCTCAGCCCTATGCATCCTATCAATGTCCCTTTGTAACCTAGAACAGCCCTCCGCACTGTCCGCAATGCGACCCACCTTCATATCGTCTGCGAACTTACAAATCCACCCTTCCACTTCTTCATCCAAATCATTTACAAAAAATCACAAATCGAAGAGGACCCAGAACAGATCCTTGTGGTATACCACTCGTAACTGAGCACCATGTTGAATATTTTCCGTCCACTACCACCCTTTGTCTTCTTAGGGTCAGCAAATTCTGAATCTAATCTATCACATTTCCCCTTATCCCATGCCTCCATACTTTCTGCATGAACCTACCATGGGGACATTTATCAAATGCCTTACTTAAATCCATGTATACCACATCCACTACTCTACCTTCATCCACGTGTTTGGTCACCTCTTCAAAGAATTCAATAAGGTTTGTGAGGCATGATCTACCCCTTACAAATCCATGCTGACTATCTCGAATCAAACTGTGCCTTTCCAAGTGATCATAAATCCTATCTCTCAGAGCGCTTTCCAATAATTTGCCCACCACTGACGTAAGACTAACTGGCCCGTAATTTCTGGGGTTATCCTTATTCCCTTTTGTGAACAAGGGAATGATGTTTGCCTCTCTCCAATCTTCCGGCACTATACCCGTGGACAGTGAGGACGGAAAGATCATCGCCAAAGGCCCTGCGATCTTTTCCCTCGCTTCCCATAGAATCCTTGGATGAATCCCATCAGGCTCGGGGGACTTATCTATCTTCAACTTCCTCAAAATTCCTAGCACATCTTCCTTACTCACATTCACCTCCTCTAGCCTACCAGCCTGTTTCACACTGTCCTCCTCTACAACTAGGTCCCTCTCAGTTGTGAATACCAAAGAAAAGTATTCATTCAGGACCTTTTCTATCTCTTTAGGCTCCGTGCACAAATTCCCTTTACAATCCCTGATTGTAGAGTTGAAGAACTACAAAGACGATAATAGGAGTTGTGTACAGGACTCCTGGCAGTAGTTAGGATGTTGTGAAGAAAATAAATTAGGAAATGGAAAAGGCATGTAAGAAAGGTACGTCAAATGCAGCCGGACTGGGAAAATCAAGGAATTTGTGGAAGAGCCTACAAGGGTACAGACAATTCTGGATCTGATGATGTGTAACGAGGCAAGTAATGGTGAAAGTCTTGGGAAATCTGAAGTGCAAAGGGACTTGGGATTCCTAGACTAAGATAGATAGATTTTTGATTAGTAAGGGGATCAAGGGGTTACAGGAGGGTGGCAGGAGAATGAGAAACATATTAAGTATGATCAAATTGCAGAACAGACTCGATGGGCTGAATGGCCTAATTCTGTTCCTATATCTTGTGGCTTTATGGTCTTAGGCCTCTACATTCCTGAACTACATACTTGCTTGGGCTGTGTCTCACTCTGGATATGATCTCTCCTTCCTGATCACGCAAAGCTCAGTGCGAGTCCAAAGATATGGTCAAAGGTTTTCACAAGTAATTTTGGTTGAGTCCCGTTAAGTGCTTTGTTTTAATCAAAGGTTCCTGACAAATTGGTGGGCTGTAAGTGCAGATAGCCATGTAGGAAAATAATGTCTTGACGATAATGAAGACCTGGCTCAAAAGAAGGGCAGAGCAGGATGCTAAATATTCGTAGACATTGAGGAAAGAAAGAAAGGAGACACTGTTTGGAACCAAAATGCAGTATTGATGATTGTCATTTTCTTATTACTACTCCTTGAATTGAGTGGACACCTAAGGTGATTTCTGAATTGCTATAGCATCTTTGAAAGTTGCTTTGAAAACTATGAAAGGCAATATTAATTGTTACATAAATTAAAAATTTAATACATGAAAGCACTAGAAAAGAAAATCAGACACAGTGTATTATTTCAGAGATAGTAGGAACTGCAGATGCTG
>NC_063332.1:141514742-141533104 GCF_021869965.1 Rhincodon typus | reverse complement strand
CCTTCATCAGAAAAGCTTTTCTGATGAAGGGTCTAGGCCCGAAACGTCAGCCTCTCTGCTCCTATGATGCTGCTTGGCCTGCTGTGTTCATCCAGCCCTGCACCTTGTTGTCACAGTGTATTATTTATTTATTTAGATGAAAGTTATTCATAAATGGAAAGACCAGCATTTATCGTGCTTCCGCAATTGCCCTTAAATGGAGAAAGGTGATGCCTTGCCTTCTTTGACCACTGCAGTCCATATGGTAGAGTTATGCTCACAATTCTGTGAGGAAGGAAGATCCAGGTGTTTTGATACAGTAGCAGCAAAGGAGTGGCAATGTAGTTCCAAGTCAAAATATTGTGTAGCTTGGAGAGAAATATGCATCAACTGCCCTTGTCCTTCAAGGTGGTTGAGATTGATGGGTTGGTAGTGCCTAAAGAGTCTTAGTGAGTTGCTGCAGTGCATTCCGTAGATGGTCATTATGATAAAAAGTAGAAACTACTAACCTTTAGAATCTCAATCACTACTTTTAAAGCCTTGGACTTTAGTGTTGAAAGAAAAACAATTAAAAATGAGCTGGGACACATTGAAATGGCTACCTAAGTCACTTGATCTGAAGCTCTCAAGAAATTACAAAGGAATACCTAATGTCTGGGACTTACTACCACACTCCAAAAATAAACAATCATTTCACAGAATCCCGACAATGTGGAAACAGGCCCTTCGGCCCAATAAGTCCACACTGACCCTCAGAGCATCCCACCCAGACCCTATAACCCACCTAATCTACATATCCCTGAACACTATAGGCAATTTAGCATAGCCAATCCACCTAGCTTGCACATCTTTGGACTGTGGGAGGAAACCGGAGCACCCGGAGGAAACTCACGCAGACACAGGGAGAACGTGCAAACTCCACACAGACAGTCGCCCGAGGGTGGAATCGAACCTGGGTTCCTGGCATTGTGAGGCAGCAGCGCTAACCACTGAGCCACCGTGCCACCCAATCAAAAGGGTAATAACCTGGATATTATAAATTCATCATCTGAAATTTATAATGAGCCCTTGAAGTATGTCTGGGGATAAGACCTCTTGACTACAAAAATTTGAACAGATGTAAATTGAAAAGTTCTTATGCAAAGAGGAGGATTGAACACCTCCACATACCATCACCCTCCAAATCTATACCAAGTGACAACAGGGAAATTCTGACAATCACGGATCATAACTCTTTGTAAAACTGGATTGTCCCCATTGTGAGCCACTATTTCATACACCAAAACCACCTTCCCATGTGCAGTTAACTCACAGCAGTGAACTGTGGCCTTTAATGTCAGAAAAAAGATATCCAGAGACATGAAGTAGTATCCAGGAACTTGCAATCATAAGAATAAGGACTTTTTCTCTCTTAGAGTTATAAAGTTGTACGGCATGGAAACAGACCCTTTGGTCCAACTCGTTCATGCCGACCAGATATCCTAAATTAATCTATTCCCATTTGCCAGCATTTGGCCCATATCCCTCTAAAACCTTCCTATTTCATATACCCATCCAGATGTCTTTTAAAGGTTGTAATCGTACCAGACTCAATCACTACCACTGGCAGCTCATTCTATGCATGGACCACCACTCTACATGAAAATGTGGCCCCTCAGGTCGGTTTTAAATCTTTCCCCTCTCACTTTAAACCTATGCCCTCTAGTTTTGGATTCTCCCTCCCCAGGGAAAAGACCTTGGCTATTCACCGTATCCATGCTCTTCATGATGTTATAAACCTCTATAAGGTCACCCCTCAGCCTCTGAAGCTCCAGGAAAATAGCCCTTGCCTATTCAGCCTCTCCCTAAAGCTCAAACCCTCCAACCCTGGCAACATACTTGTAAATCTTTTCTGAACCCTTTCTAGTTACACAACATCCTTCCTATTGCAGGGAGACCAGAATTGCACTCAGTATTCCAAAAGTGGCCTAACCAATGTCCTGAACAGCACAACATGACCTCCCACCTCCTATACTCGATGCAGAGCAATGAAGGCAAGTGTACCTTCTTCACCATCCCGTCTACCTGGGACTCCACTTTCAAGGAACTATGAACCTGCACTCCAAGGTCTCTTTGTTCAGCAACACACCCCAAGACCTTGTCATTAAGTGTATAAGAGCTGCCCTGATTTGCCTTTCCAAAATGCAGCACCTCATGTTTATCTAAATAAATTCCATCTGCCACTCCTTGGCCCATTGGCCCATCTGATCAAGGTCCTGTTGTACTCGAAGGTAACTTTCTTCGCTGTCCACTACACTTCCAATTTTGGTGTCAGCTGCAATCTTACTAACCATACCTCCTATAGTGGACCCACCACTGATCCTTGTGGCACAATGCTGGTCACAAGCCTCTAGTCTGAAAAGCAACCCTCCACCACCCTCGGACTTATTGCTAGTTCTCCCTGTATTCCATGTGATCTAATCTTGCTAACTAGTCTACCATGAGGAACCTTGTCAAACACCTAACTGAATTCGATATAGATCACATTGACTGCTCTGCCCTCATCAATCCTTTTTGCTGCTTTTTCAAAAAACTCAATCAAGTAAGTGAGATGCGATTTCCCACGCACAAAGCCACGTTGACTATCCCTGATCAGTCCTTGCCTTTCCAAATACATGTAAATCCTGTCCCTCAGGATTCTCTCCAGCAACTTGCCCACCAATGATATCAGGCTAACCGGTCTACAGCTCCCTTCCTTTTCATTACCACCTTTCTTAAATAGTGGCACCACGTTAGCCAACCTCCAGTCTTCTGGCACCTCACCTGTGGTTGGTGATATAAATATCTTAGCAAAGGGCCCAACAATCACTTCCCTAACTTCCCACAGTGTTCAAGGATACACCTCCATAGAATCCCCACAGTGTGGAAGCAGGCCCTTCAGCCCAACAAGCTCACACTGACCTACCATACAGCATCCCACCCAGATCTATCCCCTTACCCTTTTCCTGTAACTCTGCAATTCCCATGGCTAATACACCTAACCTACACATCCCTGAACACTATTGACAATTTAGCACAGTCAATCCACCTAACTTGCACATCTTTGGACTGTGGGAGGAAACTGGAGCACCCAGAGGAAACACACGCAGGCACAGGGAGAATGTGCAAATTGCACACAGTTGCCCAAGGGTAGAGTTTGCATGTTCCATTTGCTTTCCCTATTATCTGCCAAACTTGTATGCTAAATTATTGTCATTTATGCACAAGGAACCTCCAAATCCCTCTGTGCTGCAGCATTCTGGAGTCTGCAAAGTGCACAACTGCACATTTTCTCACATCGTATTCCATCTGCAAAGGTTTTGCCTACTCACTTAATCTGTCTATATCCTCTACAGACTCTGTCATCTGAAAACTTGGCTACCGTACATTCATTTCCCTCATCCAAATCACTTAAGCATATTGTAAACAATTATGACCCAGCATTGATCCCTGAGGCACTCCACTATTTAAAGATTGTGATCTTGATAATGCACCCTCATTCCAACTCTGTCTTCTATTGTTAGCTCATCCTCAACCCATGCTAAAATATTGTGCCTAACACCATGGGTTCTTTCCTTATTAAGTAGCCTAATATGTTATCAAATGCCTTTTGCAAATCTACAAATATTACATCTACTGGTTCTTCTTTGTCTATCAGCTTGAACCTCCCCAAATAACTGTAATAAATTTGTTAGGTATGATTTTCACTTAATGTAGCCATGTTGCTCCTGCTTAATTATATTGTGTGTTTCTAAATCCTTTCATAATATACTCTAAGCATTTTCCAAACAGATGTTAAACTAACTAGCCTGTTTTTGTCTCCTTCCTTTTTGAATAACACTGTCACATTTGCAGTTTTTCAGTTGCCTGGGGCTTTGCCAAAATCTAAGGATCCTTGGAAGATGACTTCCAGTACATCCACCATGTCTGTGGATAATTCTTGTAGCATCCTAAAATGCAACCCATCAGGTCCAGGGACTCATTGGCCTTTAGGAATAAAACTGAAAGTTTGCACAAAGATGACACAAAGCTTGTAAGAATTGTAACCTTTGAGGACAACAAGGTAGAGCCATTGGACACAGACAAGTTGGAGGTGTGGGAAAATGAGTTTCAATGTCGAGTAGTGTGAGGTGATGCATTTTGGTAGGAACATTGAAAAACAATACGAAATAGGGATTCTAAGATGGTGTGTTAAATTTGTATAAGACACTTGTTAGACCTCAGCTAGAGTATTGTGTAAAGTTGTGTGCAGCACATTATAGGAAAGATGTGAACAACTTGGAGAGAGTGCAGAAGCAGTTTATAAGATTAGTTCCAGGGCTAAGGAACTTCAGTCATGAGGATAGATTGAAGAAGTTGGGACTGTTCTCCTTGGAGAGAGGAAGGCCAAGGTGAGATTGGTAGAAGTTTTCAAAATCATGAACATGATGGATGGAGTACATAGAGGTAAACTGTTTCCACTCCTTAAAAGAACAAGAGGGCATAGACATAAAAGTCATCTGTAAAAGAGCAAGTATTAATTGAGGAAAAAGTAAATCACTGACTTGTTATGGAATGCACTGCCTAAAAGTGTGGTGGAGGCAATTCAAGTCAGGCATTCGAGGGGGCATTGGATGATTATTTGGATAAAAATAATGTGCAAAGGTATGAGGAAAAGCAGATGATTGGCACTAGGTAGTAGAACTGGTGCAGATACGATGGCTTGAATGGCTTTCTTCTGGACTGTAACACTTCTGTGATTCTGAGAGGTTATTTAGATCTAGTATCATAGAAAGAGGCATGTTTTATTAATAATGTTTGGTAAAGGATTTTGTGGGGAAGGTGTGATCATAATTCCATATTAAATTTGAAATGAAATACTCCAGTCTCAAACAAAAATAATCAATTTGAATAATAGCCAGCTGTTTTCTTACAACAACACAATTGACTAAGGCTGATTGAGTAAATTGAGTAAAAGTTTGTCACTAAATGAATTATGAAAAATGTAGAAACTATTCAAAATTTATCAGAAATATATTCCATTATAAACAAAACCAAAGCAAGAGAGGTCCATCTGTGACTTACTAGGGAAGCTATTGACCTTATTAGATTAAAAGAAGAGATTTGTCATGTTGCAGAAAGGATCAGTGGACATGAAAACTGGGAGTATTAACAAACCAGTAAAGGATTACCAAATAGTTGATGAAAAGGCAAAAACTAAATTGGGAGTAAACTAGCCAGGTATACAAACAGACTGTATAAGCAAGAAAACAAAGATAATTACAATACACTTTTGGTGTAGAACAATTAAGTTTTTAATTAGAAAAGGAATGCAAACTGCATCATTTCAGTATTCTGCGGTGACATTTTGTTTTCTGTGAACACTTTGAATTATACGAACATTATCATTTCACTTTCTGTTGGCAATAAAAAGACAAAACTGCAAAACTGGAATGTAGAAAACACTTAATTGAACTCTGGAAGAATTAATCTCTTCTACTGCTTATCACGCTGTGCACTTCTTAAACGTTATTTTAATTTTTTAATCTTTACTTCACAAATTTAGTATCAATAATTCACCATAGTAGATCACAGTCATAATCTCTATCTGGCTAATTTACATTACAGAATCTCGACTTTTAATGATAGACTTAATCCCACTTTATAATTTCAGACATCTGACTCTCCTGTCCCTTTGTGCTTCCAACTGGTTCAGGTCAACATGACCCATTCAATGAGATGTCTCAATATTTATATCTGTGCTGTCATAAATTGATTTGAAAGTTGTGAAATTTTCAAATCCATGCTCAATCCAAGTGCTAACTTTGATGAACTGAAAACAAATGCTGGAGAAAACAGCAAGTCAGACAGCATCCGTGGAGAGACAGTAAGCTAACGTTTTGAGTCTAGATGACTCTTCATTGTAGCTGAAATAGACGGTACACTGAATTAGAAGAAAGTTTGCTTTTAAGCATTACATACAGCAAAACATGAAACATATTCAGCCATACTGTCAGTTGCACACATCAGAAACATGGATGTTGCCTACCATTTTATAACCAGCAAAATGAATAATTAGTAATCCCTGGGCAATACATGAATTTCTGATTTGGATTGGTAGGGAATGAAGCTCAAGGTCACCCTATTTTTAATTGGGACTTTGTTGAATGAGAAAATGTTCTAAGCAGGTAGCTCAATTGTGTGCGTTAAAATCCAGTGGGAAGATGTGAACGTTTCTCCCAAGAGTAAATAATTCTCATTATTTGCAATTGATCTGTACTTCCTATTTATACAATGTATGCCTGCTTAAGCCAACAGGAAGAGAAATGATATTTTGAAACAGAAAATAATCACATTATTCCAAAAACAATTTTAAATAATCTTTAGAGATTACTCACTACAAAATCACCCTAAATTGTCCCGCATTTAATCAATTAGAATGATTAGCACATTAATTATAATGTTTTACACATTATATATTAAAAAGACACTACACAGAAATATAATCACACAGGAATTGATGCTCAGTGAAATAAGCAGTGTTTATGGAGGATATAAGGAACAAAAATCAATAGATGCTAATAATGAAGCATAAAGAATTTTGAATTTGAATCATGGCGAATTAGGAATCAATGTAGCTTAGTGAGTAATCAAGTGATTTATGAGAAGGACTTGAAGCAGAAATTAGATACAGGTCGTGAAATTTTGCATTAGTTGAAATTTATGGAATCTGGAGGCTTGGCAAGACAGTATGGAGTACAGGAAGTTCTTGTTTAATATTTCTCTGTTTAGTGCTGTATTGCTTCACATTAGTAAGTTACTGAGGCTTGAAATCTCGTTCGCCTTCACAAGGTTTGTACTAATGTTGTTTACTATAGTCACTGACCTGATTGCTACCATTTTGGTACAACTGCTCCCACGCTCTAACCTGAAGCATCCAGTGCTCCACCATCTCACATCATCCTATGCTGTACTACTAAAGTCTACATCAGAGAGCCCCCATCCATCAGGCCCCGAGTCAGCAGGAGGAAAGCCCCACAGCTAGCCAAGATGATCACCTTCATCAAGGAGATGCCCAAACGGAACCCAGAGACTGTGGCAGCCAGATAGAGGGAATGTTGCAACCCCAAAAAACCACCAGACATGGTCAGGACAAACAAGGCAAGGGAATACATGATTAACTGTAGGACTCTGGGGACCACTGAGGATCATTATATATATATAAATGATATATCATTATATAACATGTACACAGGTCCCTTTATGTGCCAAGACAGGTGGTTAAGTGGTTAAGAAGGTATTTAGCCTTTATTAATTGAGGTACAGAGTTTAAGATTATGCTGGACCTGTATAAAATGTTGGTTAGGCCCTAGCTGAAGTATCATATGCAGCTCTGGAATCCACATAATAAGAGGGATCTGATAGAGTGGAGAGCACATTTATCCAGATGTTGCATGGGCCGGACAGTTTCAGTTATGGAAAGAAACTGCACAAACTGGGGTTGTCTTTTTTTCTAGAGCAGAGTAAATTGAGAGGGGACATGATTGCGATGTATAGAAATCCAAGGAGCATGGAGAGGATGGACAGGAAGAAACTTTATGGAGGGGTCAGGGGTATAGATTTAAGGTGAGGGGCAGAGTTAAGAGAAGATATGAGGAAAAACATTTTCACCCAGAGGGTGGTAGGAATCTAGAACTCACTGCCTGACACGGTGGTAGAGGCAGAACCCCTTATCACATTTAAGTGTGCCTGTGTGATGCCAAGGCATACTAAGCCATGGGCCAAGTGATTGAAAATAGTTAGATGGCTGTTTTTGACTGGTGCAGAAATGATGGAATGAAGGGCCTTTTTCTATGCTATAGATCCCTATGATTCTATGATTCAAGCGATGGTTCCACAGATCCTGTAGCTGACTATGAACAAAGGACTCCACTGTAGACCCAGGCTCCACTTTTGGAGGGACAACATGATGCACTGTAAGTAGGAGGTTAATTTTGTCTTTAATAATTAAAGTTTTATTTTAATAGCTATTTCATTTGCCAATGTATGAATTTAGCATTTCAAATACAAGTGATGCAGTATTTTAACTAAGGGCATGGGATCTCAACCATGTGAGAACTTCCTGTAGTTGACTCTGGGGGTGAGAAGTAAACAAGTAAGAGCTTCAGTAACAGAAGCAAGGGAGATACTATTTTATTCTTGAAGTAGAGGTAGTAGAGGATACAAGGTTGGGTGTTCAGCTCAGGGTGAACTACAAGTCTGAGTTTGAAAAAAGTCCAGTTCCAATGAAGATAGTGGCAAAAAGGGATCGACAGTGTTCAATATAGTTCGGTCATATTTGGCGTTCAATGAGTGGTTGAGCCAATGGTATAGTTAGTGTACTGTCCAATTTTGGCAAAAGACAGTGAAATTTAAAGTCCTGATGAAGGGTTTTGGCCTGAAACGTGGACTTACTTGCTCCTCAGATGCTGTCTGACCTGCTGTGCTTTTCCAGTCTCACACGTATAGATAGTGAAATTTTGTATTTTGTTTTGTGCTAATTAAAAGAATGAACTTGCATTTACTTATAGTCTGAGAACCATGGAGACTCCACCTGCATGTTTGTACGTTCACATATTGCGCTCAATGCAATAATGATAGATAATGTATTACAGGGGTCTTATTGATCACTACATGTTCGTCAGTAGAGAGGAGGAACTCAAGGCAGTGCCTGTACACTTTCAATACTGCACTAGAGTGCCATTCCAATTTTACGTGCTCAAATGTCTGAATGGGACTTGAACCTACAACTTCAAGCTCAGAAATGAGAATTCTGCCAAAGAACAAAGGAAGAATCAGTTATTAATTTTTAACTAGTATTAATCACTTCCTGGTGTCCTTGTTTGGTCTGTTACTGAATGAAATATTTAATAAGCTACACTACAATGTTTTATTAATTAGAAATTCTTATTTGTAGTAACTTTGATCCCAAGTAAAGCACCTCAGGCAATATTTAAGTATTTCTGAATGAGAACAACAGTACTAAGGTCAGTAAACATTTCACAATTAAAAAACAATTACAGACTCATAAAAAGGATTTAAATCAAAAATTTTGCAACTTCGTGGCTTACTTCTCCAGGAAGCTGTACAAAAAGCTGTTGAAAGGCACTGCACAGTGCCTGAGACTGTGGTAACATCAAAAGCAGAACTTTGATCCAAACTGTTCCAACTAAAAGCAACCAATTTCAAAATGATGCCATCTTCTGGTTCATTCTCTGCAACTACAATTAATTACACCTTGGAAAATGCAGTTGTTAATGCTCCGGCTGATACAGTGCAGAATGCTATGCTAAGAATAACATAGTTCTGGAGTCCCTGTGGAGAAAAAAAATGGGAGAAGAAAACTTGGAAAAGAAAATTGTGAAAAGCAGATTCCTACCAGATGCACTTCTACTGGTGGAAATGCTTATTGTGGCTCTAAATAATAGAAACAAAAATATAGGTCACTAATAAATAAGTTAATCACAAAATCAGTGTAAGAATTCTTTATTTTCGAGGAATCCAAAAATGAGTAATATTGACATATCAAACAGTAACAAATCTGAGCTTTTTAAAAATGTTTATTGTAATATTTCTGTTTTGTTTCAATAAGCACTGTGCATTTTATGTTCCTCTACTAATTTATGCATTCATCTCCTAATGAACTCATTTATTTTTAGATCGCCCATACCAGGCATCCAGATATTTTGAAACATCCACTGGTATGCTTTTTGAAGTAACTGCTGGTACAAATTCAAAACCTGCACTGATTTACTTAGTGTTTACTAACATATTGCAGTTAACAAATGGATAATCACCAAAGACGTTTGATTGAAAAATTACATTCATGATTTATATAGAATTTATATATATAGAATCCCTATAGTGTGGAAACAGGCCCACCAAGTCCACACTGACCCTCAGTCATCCCACCCAGACCCATACCCCTACAACCCAATTAAGCTACACATCCCTGAACACTATGGGCAATTTAGCACGGCCAGTCCACCTAACCTGCACATTTTTGGATTGTGGGAGGAAACCAGAGCACCCGGAGGAAACCCATGCAGACATGGGGAGAATGTGCAAACTCCACACAGACAGTCGCCTGAGGGTGGAATCGAACCCAGGTTCCTGGTGCTGTGAGGCCGAGGTGCCAACCACTGAGTCACCATGCCGCCCTAACATCCTAAAATTTAATGCTACAGTAAGCTAGTGTATAACATACTGAGCCAGTAGTTCATAAGTTGTTCTGAAAGAAAATCTTTTAAAACAAGCAATGCTACAATATTTTCCTTTCAAAAACGTTTTATGTTAATAGCCACTTAGCAAGCATTACATGCAATAAATTGTTAACACATCTGGAAAGTTCATAGATCAAAGCAAATATTTATAAAGTAAGTTCTGAAGCATTTCTTTTAAGGTTTATTACCTTAATAACAAAAATGTTTCTTTGAAAAGAACGAGCTAGTTATCTCAAATTCACAAAATTGATTGATTTTAAGATAACACTTGGGGAAATTTTTTGAACATGCCACACGAATTCAACATATTTTGCAGCACGTCTTTCAGGTATTAGTTTTTCTTTGAAGGAGTGAATCAATAAATCATCATCTACTTTAAAATGTGAACAAAATCTGGAGACAGAACAGGCCAGAAGCTTGGTCCAATATTCAATATAAACAATGACTTCTCTCTCCACATCACTGACTGATCTAAACTTTGTGTGGCGATGTGGTTTTCTATAAGCCTATTATTAGAGAGGGGCATAAAAATAGTCCAATCAGAATCCATTATGGCATCTTCAATCTGTTCCTGGAATTCCACATTTGAATTTCACCTCTAACAGTTATGAAACAACTCTTATCAAGTCACAAATGACGTCTTAGGTCACTGTGGCAAAGGCAAACTCTCCATACAAAGAAAATGGGAGCAGGAGTAGATCATTTAGCTTTTTGAGCCTGCTCAACCAATCTATATGATCATAGCTGCTCATCCAGCTTAGTTCACTGTTTCTGCTTTCTCCTCAAACCCTTTGATCGTATTAGCTCCAAGGACTATATCTAATTCCTTCTTGAAAACATTCAAAGTTTTGGCCTTAACTACTTTCTGTGGCAGAGAATTCCACAAGCTCAACTCTCTCTGGGTGAAAAAATTTCTCATCTCAGTCTTAAATGGCAAATCTCTTGGGTTTGACATTATCAAAAATTTTTGAAAATCCAAGTAAACCACAGCCACTGGCTCACCCTCATCAACTCTACAAGTTACATCCTCAGAAAGTTCCAGTTGATTTGTCAAGCATGATTTCCCTGTTGTAAGTCCATGCTGACTCTGCATAATCCTATCACTGTTTTCCAAGGGTTCTGCTATTAATTCTTTTATAAAGAAGCTGTACCACTTGTCCCACTACCAGTGTCAGGCTAACTATCTATAATTCTCTGTTTTATCTCTAACACCCTTTTGAAATAAGGCGTTTTCAACCCCATTCTCCTGCCCTCTCCCTGTGACCTTTGAACCCCTTATTAATCAAGGACCTGTTTGTCTTAAAGACACGCAACGACACGGGCTCCAATTTCACTGACTCACCATCCTCTGCATAAAGAACTTGCTCTCATCTTGGTTCTAAAGGGTCGGTCCTTCGATCTAAGGCTGCGCTCTCGGGTCCTATCTCTCGTACTAGTGGACACAGCCAATTTCATAAAATTCAGTTCAATACCTCCTTTTGTAGTCACTGCTTCTGTCATTTTAACTAAATGTTTGAAGTTTTAATGGAACATCTGAAGCACAGACTATGAGGAATATAATTATTCAATTCAATTAAGTTGTAAATGAGAAAACTTGACAGCAAGGCTTTCTCTCCTAAAATATCAACCTACATGAATAAATTTTATGAATTGTCTTGAACCCAGAACCCATTTTCTTTCTCAGACAAGACTATGACCACTCGGCCAAAGCTTACAAAGTTGCTGTATTTCATGAAACTATAGAAATAAACAATGTAAAAAAGGTATAAACACTTACTTTTATTTCTTTGAAGACAAGCACCCCCCATAAAGCAGCAATGAAACCAGGTACCTGAAGAAAGAAACCGTATTTACACATTAGTATAGGATTTTCTTTGAATAAAAAGTCCTCTTACCTAGAAAATGAAACTACATTTGAAAAAGTACACAACTCTTGAAAATTAAATAAGGACTCTTAAAAATAGCATTAGTAAATTACAAGGCTACTTTTCCCCTGCAGTACAATTTAAATCCCTTTAGGTACAGTAAGCAATTTAGTGTTATGTAACAAAAGATCAGTTGCATCTCACTGTTGGCATCTAAACTCAGAGCTGAAAGAATTATTTCAGTGGAACACATCTGTAAAGCAAAACAATTAGCCATTTGAAACTTCTAATGAATATTCAAATTAATTTTCTTATTGCATCCAGTTTCAGTTCTTATAAATGTCCAGGACTGAAAAAGTACCTTTGCCCCATCTGGGCCCAGTATTAAGGTCCTTAATTACAACATACAGTATTAAATTATTTTTACATAGTTGTAAAATCTTTTGAAATTTAGCTTGTACTATCTACAAGTGTGGATACACAAAATACATAAACCACACACAGAAATGAAACACTTTAGTAATATTGTTAATAACCATTAAGTTACCTAAATGTCATTATTAAACCTTGTTTTGAAAATTATTCAGATGTTTATACAAGTATAAGCATTATGGGGAGGTGATGGCCTGGTGGTATTAACGCTGGACTGTTAATCCAGGGACCCAGCTAATGTCCTGAGGACCTGGATTCGAATCCCACCATGGCAGATGGTGGAATTGGAATTCAATAAATATCTGGAATTAAGAGTCGAATGATGACCGTGAATCCATTGCCAATTGTTGGAAAAACCCATCTGGTTCACTAACGTCCTTTAGGGAAGGAAACCGCCATCCTTACCTGGTCTGGCCTATATGTGACTCCAGATCCACAGCAATGTGGTTGATTCTTAACCGCCTTCTGGGCGGTTAGGGATGGGCAACAAATGCTACCTAGCCAGCAATGCCCTCATCCCATGAATGAATAAAGAAAAAAAAATTAGACCTATTTACGTCTAATTGCTTATCATTCTAGACAGCTCCTCAACCAAAGAAGTAGAGCCTTAAAACCTTCTGAAACTCTCCTTGTCATATATCATAATATGCCCAAAAACTTTTGTCAGTAATGCTATTGCTCTTATAAAAGCAAAATGCTGCAGATGATGGAAATCTGAAAGAAACAAAAGTCAGCACGTCTGGATATAAATTGTCCCATTGGAAACACCCAGCATGGGTTCATGAAGGGTAGGTCATGTTTAACTAATTTGGTGGAATTCTTTGAGGACATTACTTGCATGGTGGACAATGGGGAATCTGTGGATGTGGTGTATCTGGATTTCCAGAAGGCATTTGACAAGGTGCCACACCAAAGGCTGCTACATAAGATAAAGTTCCATGTTATTACAGGTAATGTATTGGCATGGATACAGCATTGGTTGACCAGTAGAAGGAAAGAGTAGGGGTAAATGGGTGTTTTTCTGGTTGGCGGTCAGTGGCTAGTGGTGTGCCTCAGGGATCAGTGTTGGGACCGCAATTGTTTACAATTTACATAGATGATTTGGAGTTGGGGACTAAGTGTGGTGTGTCAAAATTTGCAGACGACACTAAGGTGAGTGGTAGAGCAAGGTGTGCAGAAGACACTGAAAGTCTGCAGAGGGATATAGATAGTCTAAGTGAGTGGGCAAAGGACTGGCAGATGGAGTACAATGTTGATAAGTGTGAGGTCATCCATTTTGGTAGGAATAACAGGAAAATGGACTATGTTTTAAATGGTAAAAAATTGCAGCACGCTGCTGTGCAGAGGGACTTGGGTGTCCTTGTGCATGAATCGCTAAAAGTAGGATTGCAGGTGCAGCAGGTAATTAAAAAGGCAAATGGAATTTTGTCTGCCATTGCTAGAGGGATGGAGTTTAAAAACAGGGAGGCTATGCTGCAGCTGTATAGGGTCCTGGTGAGGCCACACCTGGACTACTGTGTGCAGTTTTGGTCTCCTTACTTGAGAAGAGATATACTAGCACTGGAGGGGGTGCAGAGGAGATTCACTCGGTTGATTCCAGAGTTGAGAGGGTTGGATTATGAGGAGAGACTGAGTAGACTGGGATTATACTCATTGGAATTCAGAAGAATGAGGGGAGATCTTATAGAAACATATAAGATTATGAAGGGAATAGATAAGGTGGAGGCAGGGAGGTTGTTTCCGCTAGCAGGTGAAACAAGGACTTGAGGGCATCGCCTCAAAATAAAGGGAAGCAGATATAGGACTGAGGTCAGGAGGAAGTTCTTCACCCAAAGGGTTGTGAATCTGTGGAATTCCCTGCCCAGTGAAGCGGTTGAAGCTATCTCGCTGAATGTTTTTAAGGCAAGGCTAGATAAATTTTTGAACAGTAAAGGAATTAAGGGTTATGGTGAGTGGGCGGGTAAGTGGAGTTGAGTCTCAAAAAGATCAGCCATGATCTTATTAAATGGCGGGGCAGGCTCGGCGGGCCAGATGGCCTGCTCCTGCTCCTAGTTCTTATGATCTTATGAAACATTTGATGAGAGAAACAGAATTAATGCTTTACGTCTGGTATGACTCTTCTCAGTTCTCCATGGATGATGCCAGGCCTGCCGAGTTTCTCCATCATTCTCTGTATTCAATTCCATTGGTTTTCTTTGGTTCAGAAACTTTGTCTGTCCTATTAAGCGAACCCTGCTTCATCACAGGAGGGTTTGCTGGGAAATGAGTGAGCTTCAGGATACAAGCTTCTTTGTGCCTTCTCTGTATTCAAACGGGCAGCCAGTTAGTTTAATGAAATAAAGGCAAATGAGCCTACTGGCCAGCCAGTCTGGAGCCCTCTTAGAGGCTGAAGTCGAGATTCACACCGTCCTCATAAGCCTGGGATCCTTGTGGTTTTTAAGGATTCAAGGGTGGCTCTCAACCTTGATCAACCAAACCCATTTTGATGATAATTAAATGGCTTGACTCGTATATTTTAAGCTTTTATTAACGTTTCACAAAAAAAATAAGAATTGTAAATTGAATTTTAAAAATTGAAAATGTTGCTGAATGTGTCTTTGTTCCAATTATCATAATTATTGCCATTTGAGTATCTTATCATGCCTTTTAAGATATTGCAGTTTTGACTAAGTTATTTTTAAAAGAAGTCTAAGTTTGTCAAATCCTATTCAAGTTTATTTGAAGCTCATAAACCTTGTGAAATCATGTATGAAAGCAGCTGGTGCAACTGCCTTGAAGAATTGTGCTACATCACTCTGCCTGCTCATTCCTCCTACATCAAATGCTTCAGATGTCATTCATGGTGGTGTACACATCTATCAGGATTGTTCAAATTAAGAGATAGCCCTCTGACCCTGTATACATTGGTTGAGTCAATGGCTGAGGTTAGAACAGGATCTAAGGTTATCAATGTGTGGACCTGAAGCCTCTATACTAACTCGATACTAAAATTACTTCCATTACAATTAGAACTTGACTGCATTAATGTTTTTTACCTAGTCCTTTCTAAGAAGTAGGGCACCAGTACCTCTTCAATGGACAGAAGTGGGACAGGGGTGTCAATCTGAGGTTGATTGTATGGTGGGGAAAGGGGCTGAAACAGTCAAATTTGCAAGCATTAAGTGTCTTTGGCTCAGATTTTGCAGTTAGCTGTAAAGAAATGACATGGACTGCTGATTTCAGAATAAACTTGCCCACAAGGATTAATTGGCTGGTTCTACGGTTATGATTTGATTTTGAATCTGGATTTTGATTTTGATTCTACAAGGAATTCCCACAACATGTGAAGTAAAAAATGCATGGAATACAACATTAATTATTTCACATAACGTGAAATAAGACTGGGACATAAAAATGGGAATAAAGATAGCTGTTAAAATATTCTGAGAAGAAAAATCAATTTTGATTTTAAAAATCATAAAACTTCAAACTGAAGGAATGAACTCCACATTTATAAAGTTGACGCGAGATGTTATTCGTCAGCAATTAAAAACTCAGTTGCACCTCATTCAACATAGTTTCAACGCTTTTACAGCAAGAATTGTTTGCAATTATAATTTCTCACTGATTCTGGGCTTCTTTAAAAATCTCTAAAGCCTTTAACAATGCACCCTGTGAAGGAGATGAGATCCATTGTCAGTGACCTCCAGATTTTCACTCTTGCAGACTATACAGGGTGCTGTCAGTTGAGAATTTCACCTTCAATACAATCACAAATTCTAGGCCATCTAGGAGGAAACTGGGGCACCTGGCAAAAACCCATGCAGACACAGACAGAACATGCAAACTCCACAGTCATCCAGGGCTGAAATCTAACCTGGGTCCCTGGTGCTGTGACGCAGCAGTGCTTACCAGTGTGCTACCATGCTGCTCCTGTAGCCACTTGAACCCATCATGGAAATGAATTTCTCAAGAAATATTCCTGCCTCTAATGGCTTAAATGAGCTAAATGACACCTTTTCGAATAGGAGCACTCCATCTCAGTCCCATTGTCTGCAGACAGCTGATAAGAATGACTGTTGACAGAAACACACAAGGATCTGCCACCATCCCCCTCCCACTTCTAACTTGCCACCAGATCCAGTAAGAATTTGCCTTCAGAATCATAATGGTTATAGCATATTAAATCCTTCAAGTCTACATTGGCTCTTTGGAAAGTCAACTCAGTTACCCTTTACCCAAATGCATTTTCTTGAAGTGCTTATGCAATTCTCTTTTGAAAGCCATCACTGAATTTGCCTCCAGCACCCTCTGAGACAGGGCATTTCAGACCGTAACCACTCATAACAAAAACAAAATTGCTCATGCTGTCTTTAGCTATTTTTGTAAAAATATTAACTTTGTACCTTGTTAGTGCTTTGAATTAAAATTTATGAAGTGTTAAATGCTCTGAAAACTTTCACCTAAGTATAAATGCATAGAGCGTATTAAGATAATTGTTTACATTAAACTGGGAAAATGATGCTATGTCAAAACTCTCTTAGTTGACACAAATCAGTATGGATTGAAAAACATCAGTGAAACAAGCTGCAATGTCTTTGAAAAAAAAGAGTTCATCCCCACAATGTACAGCATGAGGATAGAACTTGATCAACTTACAGCGGTGATTATTGGAAAACTAACAACTGCACTGAGGAAGTCGTTGGCCAGGAACCAGCAGCAGTTTGCAACAGCCCACATCACACCTGAAACAAAGCCTGACAAAGAAAATAGCATGTTAGTTTTGCCTTTGAAATTTTTATAAATATCATGTAGATACACAATATATAATGTTCTGACAGTGGGGCTGGGCTTAAATTTTACCTGCATTTTCTTTCCAGGGATGTCATATATTTCAGCATCTTATCACAAAATACTAATCTGTATTTTGATACCAGTCCTGTAATTTCATTGAAATCCTCCCTCAATGTGTCATTCACAGAGTTAATAAATAATGTCAGTTCATGACATTCACTCTTAAAGTTTAGTTCTTTAATAAGAAACAATTTAGGTGGGTAATCAGGAAAGTGCTTAAACAGAAATAAAATCGATTTCTTGTGTTTCATTTCCTTTCTGTTCAGTTGTCAGCTCAATATTCAACAAAATATCTTGGGTTGTGATAGAATAACTTATTCCAATGTGGACTAAGACTCCTATTACTATCCAGTAGATGCTGGAGGTACTTTAAATCCTAGGAATAAGGTCACTGGTCTGTGCAAGTAAAAAGAAGTATTGAGGAATCTATTCCAGGAAATGACTGAAAATCAAAGTGTTAGTTTATTGCTCTGATGTGACAAGCCAGAGACTCTTAATAGGACAAAGTTTAATAGTAAAATTCTTTCAAAGTTGCAGAAGAATGTTTCGGCATTGTGTTAGAAACAATCAGCAATTGCACCAATTGCCTCTGTTGTTGTTTGAGCTTTAAGATTCTGTAATGAAAATATACCAATACTAAAGTGCTATATGGCTACAGCTGGATCTAACAAAAGGAAGCCTAAAAAGACCCACAACAAAAACTCTACTTCAAAGAATGGCACTTTGGGACATTCTAGGGTTGTGAAATATGCTACATAAGTAAAAGTTCTGTATTTCCTTATAAACATTATTTTTGAGCTGTAGTTTGATTCCATGTGCAAAATAAAATGGGGTTTGAATAACACTGGCTGATGAAATGATTTGAAGTGAAGGATACTAAGGTATTGGAGAGGGTACAGAGATGATTTACAAGGATGATACCAGAAACAGAGATAATAGGAACTGCAGATGCTGGAAAATCTGAGATAACAAGGTGTAGAGCTGGATGAACACA
>NC_063332.1:141470810-141514342 GCF_021869965.1 Rhincodon typus | reverse complement strand
AGGAAAGGATCAACAGGTTGGAGCTCTTTTCTCATGAGAAAAGGCTATGGAGCGACCTAAAAGATGACCTTAAACTATGGAAAGTTTTGATACAGTGTGTACAGAGAGAACATTCTCTCTTGTGGAGAGTACCATAACTATACAGATCATCAATATAAGATAATCATCAAGAAATCCATGAGCCAATCACAGGATATTTCTTTATCAAAAGAGGGGTGAGAAAGTGGAAAAGAAGTGCTGGAGAAGGTCTGGCAGAATTTGTGGATACAGAAACAGAGTTAACATTTCAAGTCCAAAATGAGTCTTCTTCGAAGACAGTTTCTAACTTGGAAATTTACTCTGTTTTTCTCTCTCTGCAGCTATCAGACTTGTTGAGCTGCTAAAGCACTTTGTACTTATTTCAGATCTCCAGCATCCACAGTACTTTATTTTTAGCTTGTGAGAATGTGTAAGTTGCCACCAAAGTTGAGGCAAATTGTATAGATTTGCTGGCTTTTAGGAAAGGCTAGACAAGCATGAGCAAGACGGAAAGCAAAAGCTGCAATGGTAACTTTGCATGTGAGAAGATAAGAGGAGGCTAAAGCACAACACACATGGCCTTGCGAGGTCAAATGACTTGTTCCTCTGCTTTATATTGTATATAATTGTGACAAAATGCATTATTCATACAGTGATATGTTAATGACACCAATGTTTAATAATGTTTTAGATGATGGGAATGTCACATGTTAAAAATGTTTAACATATATTTAGTTTGCCTTGGTAGCATGAATTGTACATAATCTGGGGTCAATGGAGACTTTGCACTTTATGTATAGAACCTTGTTTGCCAGGACCATATACAGGAAATGTATTGCTTGGCAATGGCCTTCTCCAATAATGCTGAATCTAACCATGCCCTTGATATTCGATGCCAACAGCAGTGCTGAATCTCTCATCATAAAAGGTTTGGGAGTTACCACTGACCAGAAACTTAACTAGACCAAGTATGTGTGATTGCAACAGTAATTCAGACTGGGAATTGCATAGTAACTCATCTCCTGACTCTCTAAAGCCTGTTTGTTACGTACAAAGCACAAATCAGAGTGGGATAGAGTACACTGGTATGGAATACACTCCACTCACCTGGACGAGTGCAGTGCTCAAGAAGATTAACACCATCCAAAACAAAGTAGCCTGTTTGATTGACATCTCTTGCACCAACTTAAACATTCACTCCTATATCCACCAGTGAAACAGTCACAGAAGTATGTACCATGTACAAGATGCACTATAGTAACTGCAAGGTTGCTTTGAGAACACTTTGCAAAACCACAATTATTACTACTTAGAAGGACAAAGGCAGCATATGCATGGTAGTACCACGATTTGCAAGTTCCCCTCCAAGCTACACACATTCTTAATTTTATTGGCATTTCCTCACTGGCATTGCATCAAGAATTTGGAATTCCATTCCTAACAGCATTGTGGGTGTAGCTAAACCAGATAGACTGCTGTTATTCAAGGCAGCAGCTCACCACCACCTTCTCTGTGGAAATCAGGATGGGTAACAAATACTGTGCTTGCCTGTGATGCCTGCGATTTTTGTATCTTAAATGAAAAATATTAAATATACATTGAATGCTGTCTGAAAAATTATGGGCAGCACTAGGGATAGCACCAGTGTTAAAATACCTCATATCTATTTTTCTAATCAACCTGTTCAGAGATGTTATTACACACCTCTAGAACAGGAGGGGCTTCAACCTAGGCCTCCCGGTTAAGGGGTAGGGATGCTACCACTGTACCACAAGTACAAGTACTTCCTTTACTATCTAACTTATCAATCTCAGCTTCATGACCTACAATGGCTATGAATTTAAAAAAGCACACTACAATTGCTGCCTTGACAACTTCCTTAAGACACTTCTTAAAATTGACCTCTTCAACTAACTTTTTGGTTTTCTGATCTAATATCATCTTGCAAGGCTTGGTGTTTTGTTTTATAATATTCCTTGGAGGGGTTTTAGTACATTAAAGGCAGTAAATAAATATGTTGGTGTTGATATTTTCACCTCTTTAGCTAATTAACTTGTATCAATGCGTAACAAAAATTGTATTATAGATATTGTTAAAATGTTGACAAATGGAAGAATAGAAGATAATTTACAATGACATCCTGCTTCTTACCTGGCAGTACTACTTTTGGGTAAAGTTTTGGCTTGTTCTTCATTATTGCACAATAGATCACAAAGTAGACTGTACTCGTGAGAAAAATGCCACTAAAGTGTGCAAAAACATAGTCTAGATCTGAGAGAAAAGCATAATTTTACAATTACCCTTAAGTAAATTCAGATATTCAGTTAAATCACAATGTTGATCAGATTTGCTTGTCTGTCATAAATGCACTGATTTAAAGTAAATTTGATTAATGCTGGCCTTCAGACTGAAAAGCAAGTGACCCTTTAATGAAATGAAGTTTGAATTTCATTTGCAGCAGACAAAAAGTAGAATATCTATTGGGCTGTTTCAGTGTCCCCTAAAAGTTGAATCAAAACAGGTACTTTAATCAAAAGAAAGAGAATTATTTAAAGAGTGCTTGAAATTCTTTGGGAGTGTTCACCAGTCTCCTATCATAACTCAGAAGAGAGGCTAGTGAAACTCCAGGGTAAACTGCGAAGGTACAGCATCTTCAATTCCCAGGAGATAGCTTTAGTGCCTTTTAAGTTGCGGTGTGCGATTGAGGGCAGTAACTTCCTATGGCAGAGATCCTAGTTAAGCTTGAAAGGGGAACTGGTAATATAGTGGAACCAGTATGCCCAATTAAGTGAGTTTTACTGTTTCTCCTTAAGGATGCATATGGATACCATCAGTAGAGTCCAGGCAAACCAACTCGTCATAAGAATTCAAAAACATTTTTTTTTAAAAACATAACTGAATTGTTCATTTGAGCAGATAGGAACATCATTGAACTTGGAACCAAGACAAGCACCATCTCCAAATGAAAAGGGATTTCAAAGACAATATTGCTACCAATTGAGTTTAACAGATACTTTACACTGTTAGAACTGAGATGAGGAAGAATTTCTTCAGTCAGAAGGTGGTACTCATTGTCGCAGAGGGCTGTACAGACCAAGTCATTAAGTGTCTTTAAGATAGAGATAGATAGGTTCTTGATTAGTAAGGTGATCAATGGTTGTGGGGTGAAGGCAGCAGAATGGGGTTGAGAAGTATATCAGCCATGGTTGAATGGCAGAGCAGATTCAATAGACTGAATGGCCTAATTCTGCTCCTATGTCTTATGGTCTTTTTCACCACTGCCATCATTAGTAAAGTGGTAACTTATTTTTGTTTTAATTTATCATTATTAGTTTTTTAGTGTCAAATTGCAATGGAGAAAACTAGTTTGTAATTTTTTTGTGTTCACCTTTTGTTGACACATTACCACAGAAAACTACTGAATAGATCACTTAATTTGTGGCGCATATTTTTAATTATATACAGCAAGTGACCCTGCATTAATTCTTCATGGGATGTGAGTATACTTGTTAAGATCAGCATTTAATGTCAGTAATTGCAGTTAACTGGCAGATTTGCTTGGCCATTTCAGCAGACAGTTAAGTGCCAAACAAATTGCTATGGGTCCAGAGGCCAGATCAGGTAAGGCCTGCAGATTTCCTAAAGGACAATATTATTTTCTTCATTCATTCACGGGATGAGGGTGTCACTAGCTAGGCAGCATTTATTGCCCATCCCTAATTGCCCAGAGGGCAGTTAAGAGTCAACCACATTGTTGTAGGTCTGGAGTCACATGTAGGCCAGACCAGGTAAGGATGGCAGTTTCCTTCCCTAAAGGACATTAGTGAACCAGATGGGTTTTTCCGACAACTGGCAATGGATTCACAGTCATTATCAGATTGTTAATTCCAGATATTTATTGAATTCAAATTCCACCATGGCGTGATTTGAACCCGGGTCCCCAGAACATTATCCCGGTCTCTGGATTAACAGTCCAGCGATAATACCACTAGGCCATTGCCTCCCCCTAGTGAGTTAGGTAGGTTTCGTGACAATCTGGTAGTTAGGTGATCACAATTACTGACATTAGCTCATTCTTTTAATGCCAGATTCACTGACTAAAAACACTTAGATTTCCCAGCTTCTCTTTGGACTTGAAATTGTACTATGAATCATTAGGCCAGGCTCTGACTATTAGTCATAACTATAGTACCATACTTTTGAATATTGCAATTAAAATACTGAACATTCTTTGTGATATTCTATTTCTTCCTGTAATTTAAACATTTGCCCTTGTTCAGTAGCATTCTTGATCTACATAGTTTATCAATGGTGCTTGGTTGGAAGGATTGCTACTGGAAATAAGACACTTGTTTGAACCCATTAGGAGTATTGTATCCATCTGTGGCACCACATAACAGGAAAGATATGAATGCATTGGAGCGCAGAAGTGATTGACAAGAATAGCTCCATGAGTGAGGTACTTCAGTTACGATGATACATTGAAGAAGCCAGGACTATTCTCCTTGGAGAGAAGGCAGCTGAGGAGATTTGAAAGAGGTTTTGAAAATCATGAGCAGGTTGGATAGAGTAGGTAGGGAGAAGTTGTTCCCACTCATAAAAGAAGAATGATCGAGAGGGCATATATTTAAATTGATGTGCAAAAGCAGCAAGAGTGTTGTGAGAAAAATCTTTCACACAGCAAGTAGTCACAGTCACTGCCTGGAAGTAGAATTGAGACAGATTCAATTGAAGCATTCAAGAAGTCATTATTTAGATATATATGCTGTGCAGGGATAGGAGCAAAAGGCAGGAACTTAGCACTAGATAACAAAATAGCTCATTCTGCACTGCAACAATTCTGTGAATATTAGCATTGTCTGAATAGCCATGCTATTCTGTAAGGGCACACAAAACAAATTGAACTAAAAGTTCTATCCAGGAATAAAAATCTATCAGAGTTTTGAAAACACCTGTCTTTTGAGAAGTTATTAAATGGATCCTGCATGTCAACACCCTTGAGAAATTAAACCATACAGCAATTACCAGACATGAAACATTGACTATCTTTTAGTTGTGCATATCTTTGACCTGGTTCTATTTTTGATGTTGCTCTTATTTGGTGAGGAATATCTGTTGCAGCAGTATACTGTTATGCAGATACCAAGTTCTAAGTAGTACAACAAGGTAACCCAATACATACATTTATTCACAGGACATATTTCATTTATTCTAAAATTAATAAAAGTAGGAACTAACTATTAAAGCAGTTTAGCCCACTGTTCTTTCATCCTTGGAAACCAAGTTAAAATCTATCCTAAAGTGATGGACTAAATTTCATTTGTTTCTCTTTGCTGATTATATCAGTAGTAAGCTAATGTTCCAGTAAGCATGAGTCTACAAAGCAAAACAAATCCATCTTTGATCAAAGTGATGTTGTTAGTCATACGTTTAGGGTGGTCACAAGGTTGCTAAATGCACAAAATCACACTTATGTACCAGAAAGCACTCAGGTAATTTGGAGAAGCATAGAAGGAACTTTACTTGCATGATTGGGAGAGTGGGTGAGGAAGTGGCAGGTGGAGTACAACATGGGAAAGTTTGAGGTCATGCACATTGGTAAGAAGAATTGTGGTATGGAGTACTTTTTAAATGGGGAGAAAATTCAGAAGTCTGAAGTGTAAAGAGACTTGGGAGTTCTAGTCCAGGATTCTGTCAAGGTAAACTTGCAGGTTGAGTCAGTAGTTAGGAAGGCAAATGCAACTTGGGCATTTATTTTGAGAGGACTTGAATATAAAAGTAGGGATGTACTTCTGAGGCTCTATAAGGCTCTGGTCAGGCCACATTTGGAGTATTGTGTGCAGTTTTGGACCCCATATCTCAGGGAAGATGTACTGGCCCTGCAGCGGGTTCATAAGAGGTTCACGAGAATGGTCCCAGGAATGAAAAGCTTAACCTATGAGGAACATTTCAGGACTCTGGGTCTATACCTGATGGAGTTTACAAGGATGAGGGGGGATCGAATTGAAACTTACTGAATACTGAATGGCCTGGACAGAATGGATGTTGGGAAGATGTTTCCACTGGCAGGAGACACTAGGACCCGAGGGCACAGCCTTAGAGTAAAGGGAAGACATTTTAGAACAGAGATAAGGAGAAACTTCTTTAGCCAGAGTATCTATGGAATACACTGTCACAAAAGACTGTGGAGGCCAGGTCATTGAGTATATGTATGACGGAGATATATACGTTCTTGATTGTCAAGGGGATCAAGGGTTATGGGGAGAAAGCGGGAGAATGGAATTGAGAAACTTATCAGCCATGATTGAATGGTGGAGCAGACACAATGGGCTGAATAGCCTAATTTCTGCTCCTATGTCTTCTGGTCTTATTATTGACTAAGTGTTACAAGTCCTGACACTGGATACCTTAAGTAGAAAAGGATTCCCAAAATGAACTTTGATCTCACTGATGAACACAAAATTCATCAAATGTGAACAAAATTAGAGCAGAATGATGATGTGTGTGGTCCAAATAATTCCGTTAACATGAATGCATGGACCAAAGGAAAAAAAATTAAACAAACTAAAAACCAAAAGATATGTGGATGCTGCAAGTCAGAAACAAAAACAGAAATTGCCAGAAAAGCTCAACAGGTCTGACAGCATAGAATCCCTACAGTGCGGAAACAGGTCCTTCGGCCCAACAAGCCCACACCGACCCTGAGAGCATTCCACCCAGGCCCATCCCCCTATAACCCTCCTAATCTACACATCCCTGAACACTTCGGACAATTTAGCACGGCCAATCCACCTAGCCTGCACATCTTTGGACTGTGGGAGGAAACTGGAGCACCCGGAGGAAACCCACGCAGACACAGGGAGAATGTGCAAACTCCACACAGACAGTCACCCGAGGCTGGAATTGAACCCGGGTCCCTGGCGCTGTGAGGCAGCAGTGCTAACCATTGAGCCACCGTACCGCATCTGTGAACAGAAATCAGAGTTAATGCTTCGGGTCCAGTGACCGAACCCAAAAAGTTAACTTTGATTTCTCTTCACAGATGATGCCAGGCTAAACTAAATGAACTGCTAACACAAATGAAACTTATAGAGCATAACCATATTGAAACATGGCTAACGAACTAAGGACTGCTATACTGAACTAGGCTACAAAAAGCCACACCCAACTGCCATAAAAGCCAAATTTAAAGGAGCCTTTATCCCTCCCAGAACCTGTTTCTGCTCAGGCCATGAGGGAGAAACCTGCAATGACCCAATTACAGAATTTATCAACTGTTGTTGAATTCTAGCTTAAGTTTTAAAGCCCTTC
This sequence comes from Rhincodon typus, assembly GCF_021869965.1. Lineage (NCBI taxonomy): Eukaryota > Metazoa > Chordata > Chondrichthyes > Orectolobiformes > Rhincodontidae > Rhincodon > Rhincodon typus. The sequence goes on along the minus strand of NC_063332.1, from coordinate 141,507,013 downwards.
ACCTTGAAAAGAGGAATTTTCAAGTAACAATAACAGACCAATCCTATTTTAAATCTTTAAAGTATCAGTCTTCCATATTATTTTTAATCTTTGTAATCTGTTTTCTCTTCAATAACCATATCACTTTTTGCCTGGCAACCTTAAGCAAGAGCTGTGTAACAAACTAAGGTTTGATCTTGTTTAAAACCAAAGCCTTGTTTGCTTGTTATTTTTAATTTGAATACTCAAAGCTAAAAAGGGAGGCCAAATTAGTTATAAAGGGTGGCCGTTCATAGGTCATGCTGCGGACATGCTGCGTAATGACACAGGCATGAATAGGTCAGCATATCAAGCATCCCAAGGAAAATAATGCTGCATTAGAGTCAGGGATTCACAAAAATAATGTAAGGAAAGTAAAAATAATGAAGAAAATGATGGCACATGACACATGACACAAGACAGACAGTTTAAATTTCAGAGTCATAAAAGATGCCTTAAATATAATTTTACAAAGTTCTCTTGATACTTTTCTTTAGATTAAAAAATGGGACATGTCATCCCACTATTAAGGAAGGGGAGAGGAAACCCAAAAATTAAAGACCAGTTAGCCTAACATACAGCGTCAGGTGAAATGAATGAAGTCTAGAAGTAAGGAAATAGTGATTCATACCAGAAAAAAATTAATCCGAGAGCAGGCTTGTAAATTGATTTGTAAAGCGTGGGCCATGCTCATGAATTCAATTGAATTTATGAAGAGCCGACTAAAGTAATAGACATAAAGAGCAATCTTTTTATTTGTGTGATCTTCCAAATGTTATTTGACAAAGTCCATAACAGACTGTTCAATAAAGTTAAAACTCATGGAATTCAAGACAAATTGTTATCTTGGTTAAGGGATTCAGAGAGCAGAGATAATCTGCTATCCCACATGGATCTTTGTTGGGGACTCAACAATTCACCATTTATTAGGGAAGGCCTTTTTGAACAGAGATGAGGAGAAACACTTTTAACCAGAGAGTGGGGAATCTATGGAATTTACTGCCATACTAGGCTGTGGAAGCCAGGTCATTGAGCATATTTAAGACAGAGATAGATAGGTTCTTGATTGTAAAGGGGATCAAAGGTTATGGGGAGAAAGCGGGAGAATGATTTAAGATGTTGTGAAAGGAGTCAGTTCAGTGGCAGATAGACATCAATGTACACAAATTTAAAGACCTAAAACATGAACAAACCAAGTATTTTCTAAATGTGGAAAGCTAGATGCAGTTAAGATCCAAAGAGATTTGAAGGTCTGCACAGATCATGAAAATATCATGAACCGGAAAATGATAATCAAAAAGGCTAAATGGATGCAGACTTTAGTGTCTGGTGGAACAGAACAAGTCATGTTACCAGTGTCCCAAAGGACTATAGGGCTGCACTCTCAGTAAAGAGAGGCAACTTGTTTAACTTCAGGGCCAGCTTATGGGAAGAGGTTGAAAAGAACAGTTCTTCATGGTAAACTCAGCCAGTCCATGAATTGAACTCATGCTGCTGGCATTGGTCTACATTGGAAACCAGCCAACCAACCAACTGAGTGAAGTGGTCCGAAAGTCACCATAATCCCAGAGGATCGTGGGCTGCTCTCTCATTAGAGAGATAACTGATGGTGTTTTAAACGTGTATCACCACAGCTCAGGCAAGGGGCGAGGTTGAGACGATACAACCTTCATGGCAATCTCAACCCGTGCTTTGGTGTCACTGCATCTCAAACCAGCATCCAGCCAGCTGAGCTAACTGACTCTTCCTTACATGTGGTCAGAAGCTAATTCCTCAGCTATACAAAGCACTGGTTAGACCATATCTGGACTACTGTGTTCATTTCTAAACACTACACATTAGGAATGGTAATAAAAACATCTCAGGTGTGGAATTAAGAAGCATTTCAGCATGCAAAGTATTTAGATGATTGGAACTCCTCCCATAAATGGCAATTAATGACGGACCAATTTCTTTTTAAAACTAAGAATGATAGATTTTTCTTAGCCAGAAGTGCTACGGTATCTGGATAAAGCTGGGTGTATGAAGTTAGGTTGCAAATCAGCCAGATCATACTGAATACCAAAAGGAACAGATTCAGTGTTGAATGGCCATTTTTTAATTTCTAATTTTCAATGTTCATAATCTTTTAAGGAAGATTACATGTGGGTAATATGAACATGTTGTCTGGGTGATATTAAGATAATGTGCAGATGTAAACTCATTTGAGAAAACGATACAGAATGGCATTTGGAGATTTCAACCTAACATCCTTAGCACTTTACGCCAAGCAAAGGAGATCATATGATCTCATAAAGAAAGGCACAATGTATTATACTAATTGAGTCACATTTATAGTAATCAATTTATTTTAAAATCTTAAAATAACTCATGTATTTTCTCCTGAACATATGCTGCACATTTCGTTTAATCATTTTGTAAACTGGAAGTACCATATCATTAATGAACATACTAAATGTAGTAGTCCCAAATTTATGTGAGAATTGCTCTGATCTTCTGCCATAACTTCAGTAGAAAATTGACAGGAACATAGAAACCTTGTTTATAGTACTTATTCTGTTCTCTAAGGGACTATCGAAATTTGAGAGAGAGAGAGTCTGGAACAGCTCCAAAGGAAATTTAGGGTTTAGAAGCATAATTATTTCTATTCTTTTTGATATCCCTATTCTAAACTCTGACGAAATAGTGAACTTTTATATTATACAGGTGCAAAAAGGCATCCACTAATATTCTTACCAAACTGGCTTGCATTTTTATATTCTGTTTCATTCTTCAGAGCTTGGTTCTTGATATAAATCACTGGCACAAAGCTAGAACCATACAATAACCCTGCAGTCACTGCAAGGAATGAGCCTCTAAATTAAGTGAGAGGAAGGGAACAAGAATCAGTTTAACAAGAATACAACAAATTACACGTTCCACACATTCTTTAATCTGTTCCAATATTTGGGACTGAGCTCCTTTACCAGAATCATGTTTCGTTGGGGGAATCGGCATCTCTGACCAGGAGCCTTGACCTCCTTGAGCATACAATGGATAGTTGGATATGCATTATAATAGTTACAAGATTCCTCAAATACCTGCAAATTCTCAGATTTGCACAATGTACTTCTGGTGACTAAAGTTTACCACTGGGAATAACTATTGGATGTTTTTCAAGACATTAAGTATTAAGTTACTTTCAGCCAAAAAATTTCCAACTGTATTTTTCTCCCCATTCCTGCTGATTTGGCCTAAGCATTCCAAATATTTTCTACTTTTAATGTAAAAAATAATTAAAAGCTAAATCCTGACTGTCTTCTATCTGTTAACTAATCCTCAATCCTTAAATACATTACCTTCAATAACTCAAGCTCTTATTTCATGTAACCTTATTTCTCGAAACCCTCTTTATAAACTCTGCTTGTTAAATCCTCAAAGAACCCCAGCAAATTTGTCAATTATGACTGCCCTTTCACAAAACCACATTGACTCTAGTGGACTGTGTTAAGAATTTCTAAATGTCCTGATGTTTCTTCATTAAAAACGGACTCTGACATTTTTCCCATTGACAGATGTCAGCTTAATTTGACTTTAGATTCTTACTTTCTATTTCCTTCTCTCTTAAACAGGATGTCAAAAAAAAGTTTTCCAATTTGCTGGAACCCTCCCTGAATGCAGTAAGTTTTGGAATATTTCAATCAGTGCCTCCAAACTTTCTGCAGCCACTTCCTTTAAAACACTTGGATGTAGGCCATCAGGTACTGGCAACTTATCTGTCTTTGTTGCATAGTTATTGCACTGGCTGGATATTATGTGCTGCCACCAGGTGTTCTTTTGGCATGGGGCACTTAACATAGGTGACTAGCCTACCACCTTCCCACCAGGCTCAATGTAACATTGTGGTGATGTTCTTTACAGAGGACATGTTCTGGTGTCAGAGTTGCTGCTGAATGTTTGTTTCCTCGGAGGATCTTTGGTTTCATCAAATTGTTTCAGTGAAGATAGTTTGCTTCTGACAGAAGCACATCTCTTTTAGCAATGTAACACAATAAAACCCATTTGCCATGATTTGCGCCGTCAACTCGTCCACCTTGTTTCGAATGCTCCGAGCATTCAGATAAAATGCCCTGCTGCCAGTTTTTGCACTTTCTTTTTGTTCTCCTTCCCTTTAACTTTTTTCCTAATTTTCAATGGAGTTGAAGCTTCCTCGTCACCTGCTAACCTGCTGCTTTGCCTTACATTAATTGTTATACTCCCTGTACGCTCACTCCTCCCTTCCTCCCTACTTACTAGTTTAAAGTCCTATTGACCACCCTATTTACCCTTTTCACCAGAACACTGGACGCAGCCCTGTTCAGGTGGAGTCCATCCCAGCAGTATAGATCTCTCCTGTCCCAGAACTGATGCCAGTGCCCCATGAAAAGGAAATCCTCTTTTCCACACCACTCTTTTAGCCACGTGTTTACTTCCCTGATCCTCGCCTCCTTATGCCAATTTGCACGTGGCTCGGGCAGCAATCCAGAGATTATGACCCTTGAAGACCTGTTTCTTTTAATTTTGTTCCTAGCTTTTCATAATCCCGAAACAGGTCTTTTTTCCTAGTCCTGCCTATGTTGTTGGTACCTACATGGACCACAACAACTGGATCCTCCCCTTCCCTCTCTAATATCCTCTCAAGCCGGTCAGAGATGTCTCGCACCCTGGCACCGGGCAGGCAACACACCATGCGGGATTCTCTATCCCGCTTGCAAAGGATACTGTCTATCTCCCTGATGATGGAATCCCCTACAACTACAATCTGTCTTTTAGCTCCCCCCTCTTGAATGGCCTCCTGGACCATGGTGCCATGGTCAGTTGACTCATTCTTCCTGCAGCCCTGCTCCTCATCCACACAGGGAGCAAGTGCCGCATACTTGTGGGACAATATCAAGGGCTGCGGCTCCTGTGTTCCTGTCTGCAGGGTCCCTCTACCTGCCTCACTCGCAGTCACACACTGCTGTCCCTGCCCACCGATCGAATTAACATTAGTTAATCTACTAGGTGTGACTGCCTCCTGGAACACAGCATCCAGGTATCTCTCCCCCTCCCGGATGTGCCGTAGTGTTTGGATTTCGGACTCCAGACTCCAGCTCATCAATTTTGAGCCGGAGCTCCTCAAGCAGCCAACACTTGCTGCAGATGTGGTCACTGCCGTTCTCAATGGTTTCAGCTAGCTCCCATATCATACAGCTACAACACATCACCTGACCTGTCATCTCTACTTAGTTAATTATTTAAAATTAATTAGTTTGTTTTTAGTTTTGCAGTGTTCTCTCTTTAAGTGTTCTCTGCACCAGTAAGTTTACTCCGTTATATACTCAAACAGATTCTGGCTTTGCCTTCCCCACCGCTCCCAGAGGATTAGGTATCTAGGTGACCTCCCCAAAAGATAACAAAGAGATGAGAAAAAAAAATGCAAATAGCTTACCTGCTCACCACACTTAGTCTTTATTATTAGGTTAGAGGAGGTGGAAGGGTGGGAGACACTATACATGTAGTGCCTCAGGTATTAGTTACTTCCCAAATTTATTGAGTGAAAGATCACTGTTACCCAGCCGACCACTCGCGCCCACTCTGGGACTCCTCCTCCACTGAACAACTGACATTCCTCACATCTATTTTCCTGCCTTTTCCCCATAACCCTTGAATCGTCCACTGATCAAGAATCTATCTCTATCAGCCTTAAATATACACAAGGACTCTGCCCCCACAACTCTTCGTGGTGAGGAGTTCTGAAGATTCTCAATCCCTCGAGACGAAATTTCTCATCTGTGTCTTAAATTGGCAATGCTTTATTCTGAGACTATGCCCTCTGGTTCTAGACTGTTCTATGAGGGGAGGCATACTCTTAGCATTTACCTTGTCAAGCCACTCAAGAATCCCATATGTTTCAATGAGACCAACTCTCACTGTTCTAAACGCGAGGGAGTATAATCCCAACCTGATTAGCCTCTGCTCCTAAAACAATCCCACCATAACAGGGATGATACTATTGAACTGCCTCCAATAAAATATTATCTTTCCTTCAGTAAGGGGACCAAAACTTCTTACAGTACTCCAGATGTGGCCTTACCAGCACTTTGTACAGTTGCAGTAAGACTTTTCTACTCTTATACTTCAAATGCCTTGAAATAAGAGCCAACATTCCATCAGCCTTCCTGATCACCTGCTACATCTGTGTGCCTGCCTTGTGTTTAATGTGCAAGTACACCCAAGTTCCTTTATGTTCAGCTTTCTCCATTTAAATAACACTGGTCTTTTGTTCTCCGTGCCAAAATGAACATCTTCACATTTTCCTATGTTATACTCGACTTGCCAACTTTTTTGCTCACTTACTTAATCGATATCTCTTTGTGAACTGTTTGTATTCTCTTTGCAACTTGCCCATTTTTATGTTGCCTGCAGATTTGGCCGCAGTACATTCACTTCCTTCCACAAAGTTATTAATATCTATTGTAAACAGCTGCATTACCAGCACTGATCCCTCTGGAACCCCACTGGTTATAGGTTGCAAAACTTAAAAAGAATCCCTTATCCCCAAGTGCTGTTTCCTGCCCCTTAGCCAATTCTCTATCCATGCCAATATACTACCTCCAACGCCAGGGGCTCTTGTTTTATAGTCTTTTGTGAGGTACAAGGTCAAATACCTTCTGGAAGTCCAAATACAACACAGAGACTGCTTCCCCTCATCCACTCTGGTTCAGAATTCCTTCAAAAACTCTAATAAATTAGTCAGACATGATTTCCCTTTCATGAAGTCATTCTGACTGTGCTCGATCAGATTGTAGTTTTCAAAATATGCTGCTATTACTTCCTTAATAATTGATTCCAATATTTTTCTTAATTTACCTCACCATGTGTTTTGGTCTGCCTTTATAATGATTGGTGCACACACAAAGAAACATGAATATCCATATCAGATTGAAAGGGGGCTCTACTGTTAGATTACACTATCATACAAGAAGACACAGGGCAGTGGACGTCAAATTTCCTAACAGTGAGGCATTGAGATTGCTCTTGGAGCAACTAATGCCACTAAACTCAAGAAACAATCTATGGATCAAAATTTTCACAGACACACATAAAAGGAACAGTTCAGCATTCCAACACCTACCAGTAGACTGCACAAAAAATTGAAGGCTATCGAAGCAAGAGATAAGTTAATAAATAACATAACTCTCTCATTATTCCCTACATCATTTGGATTCTGTTTGAATCAATTGATATTAAAGGTTGTACATTCAGAGGCCAAACATATTAAACACCAGTTTAAATTCACTTCCAGATTAACTGAATTCATATGACCATATAAGGTTGATGTAGTTCAATATTTAGTGCTTGTCCAGTGTATTGCTCAAGATGTACTCATGTGAAGTTGCACATCAGGAGATTATCTTTAAAAAGAAAATGTCCTGTGAACACAGGTCTGGTTTGAGGACTTAGCTATTTGAAAGCCAAATTAAGTGAAATGTTTTGATGAATGAATGGAACTATTTTATTTTGAAAAGAATATCACCAAGAGATGCAATTTTTTGTTGCAATGTTTCCCTTTGAAACTGACAGTGTACAACTGGAGTGTTACACAAATAGTCCAGCTCTACTTTGGCGAGGCTTCTGCCCTGAATAAAAATTAGGGCCACAGTGAAGTGTGTGCAGTTTGTACAAGTTCAAGTTCTGAGTGAGCCATGTGTATCCTCAGCACAGGCTTAAACTGAGTGTCAGTGCACAGCCTGAACACCTATAACACAGAGCTTTTTTGATCTAGAAGACCGCAAACGTTCATCATTGGTTTAAAAGGCCTTTACATTACTTTCAATGAAATACACAATACTTACACAAGTCTTTTCTTTAGAGGACTAAGTTTGTCTACCCAGGATTCATCTGACAAGATCATTTCTTCACTAGTATTTATATTCTATATTTAAAAATAAATGCTGTTAGGCACTTCCAAAACAGTATTAAACTTCCACTCATAACTGATTACCTCTTTAAAGGGAATAAACAGTCTCAGAAAATTCAAAAATCCATAAGGCAAAGTAAAGCCAGAAATTCCTTTTTAGAAACTGATGCATCTTTAGCATTTCTTGCTTGTAGGCTATTATTATGTATCAGAATTCATGACATGGAGTTTGGAATACATGGGGTTCATAAATAAAAAGATTGTTAAAGATTCAAAATAGAAAGTTTTCCAATATCATTTTCATTCGAAAACAGAATAAGAATGCAAGATACCAATGAACAAGAAAATACCACTATAACTCAATCAAGGTTGCGACTTGCACATAAAATCTACATCATTCAAATAATTTCTAGATGCAGCAAAAACAATCAACAACAAAGCATGTGAATATTTATGCAATAACAGTCACCCTGATAATGGAATACTACATTTGGAAAGCTACATAAAATCTAAAACCATAATTCAAAATTTAAAAATGATAAACTGCATCTTGAAAATACATTTCAAAGAATTTTGAGCTAATTAAAGAATTAGCTCAAAAACAAAAACAAGAGAAAATGTTAAGCAGGATGCTATAGATCATAACCAAAATTCTGTTTCTTTCCCCAGAATTCATTTGCTATTTGCTTAAATCATTAAGTGTACAAATGCATTTACTCTCTTCATCTTCATTTAATCCTTTTTCTAATGGAATGATCTGCCAAAGTTAAATCTTAATAAATCAAACCTGCAATTGAACTTCTAATCTGCCTGTTCTCCATTACTTTGTGCCTCTCCGGTTTCCTTCCCCATTGTCCCCATGTCTCCATTATGTTGCTCTTTGTCTGTTAGCAGTGGATGTTAGTTGGTTGTATTGAGAGAAAAAAGTATAGATACTATTGGAGGGAAAAGGATGTCAAGGGACATAACTTGAATTTTCTCACACATCACTGATTGGGTTCAGATTCTCAATGAATATTCCCTTTAATATTGATTTACAATGTGACAATGTAAACTGCAGAACTTGAAAAACTGTTCATGGATTGAAAGAATCAGCAATAACTTTCCTGGAATAAACTGTTTCCCTAGATGAGAGGAAAGGACAAAGTGTAATAAAGGAATTGAAAGCAATTAAAAATCACTGGGGAAAATGGAGTCGAAGCAAAATAAACAAACTGTTTCCTGGAGAGAGGAGGTAACAACTACTTTATAACTAGCTGCCTTGTGATAAATGAGCAAATAAGATTGCCTGCAGAAGAATTTAAGGAGTTAATGGCAGGACAGGCTCTGTTTCAAATCGACAGCTAATACTGAATGAAACAAGGAACAGAGAAGCTACCCCTGATAAGAAATTCAGTCACAGACTTGGTGACTTCAGAAGTGTCATGAATAATGCCACATCACAGATTAACAAGAAGAAAATCCTATAAGAATTAAACTTTTGGAATCTTCAGCAGCAGAATCTGTTTGCACACTGTAGGGATTCTAAGTCTAAGATTTTAAAAAAATGGATGGCACGGTAGCTCAGTGATTAGCACTGCTGCTTCACAGCGCTAGGGACCTGGGTTCGATTCCACCATCGGGTGACTGTCTGTGTGGAGTTTTCACATTCTCCCCATTTCTGCGTGGATTTCCTCTGGGTGCTCCAGTTTCCTCCCATAGTCCAAAGATGTGCAGGCTAGGTGGATTGGCCATGCTATATTGCCCATAGTGTTCAGGGATGTGTAGAAATCGATGGGTTATGAGGGATGGGTCTGGGTGGGATGCTCTGAGGGGCGGTGTGGACTTGTTGGGCCGAGGGGGCTGTTTCCACACACTGTAGGGATTCTATGAGAACTCCAGAGAATGATGCTTCACAAGGATCAAACCCTGGACATAGCCAGAAACAGATTCTGTCGGTTAGATTCATAACTAAATTCCACCATTAATCAGGTAAGGGCTAAGTTGGGTTGTGAGGCTTAACTTACCTACTTGAGGGTTCTATTTTGGTTGCTAAATGCAAAGAAGTTGAAATAATTGTTTCAGTATTTGAGTGTCTGTGGATTGCTTCGTATGTAGCCGAATTAAAGGAAGTTAATGGTAATGCAGACACAACACAAGGGTATGTAGATGTGTTTCCTAATGGGAATAATGGTCTAGTGTGGACAGCAGATTGTGCGGCTTTGCCTGTCCAGCTTAGAGGGAGCATTTTTTACTGCTTACAGTAAAAAAAAGTCATCAGAACTGTAGGGAGAAATGTAATTACTGTTTTATTCAACAAAACATCAGTAATATAAGATTATGTTCGAAATACTCAGCAGGTCAGCACCATCTGTGGACAGGAAACAGACTTAACATTTAAGGCTTATGACTTTTCATCACAACCATTCTGATAAAAGGTCTTTGATCTAAAATATTGGAAGATGTTTAATGGAGTCAATGTAGGCATCACCCATCAATCAGGTACTTGATTGGGTAGTGGTCGGCCTTCCCTGAGGGATCAAGGGCCACAAGTGCAGAAGTGCCATTTGATGCAAGTTGTCAACCAGAGGCTGGTAGCTATTCCTTGCTCTGTGGAGGCAATGGTTGCTGCTGGTACTAACGTACATAAGACTTAAAATTGTTCATGGATGCAGACTTAGGTGAGTGATGGCAGGAGGGGTGAATCACAGAGTTGAGTGGGTCAGCAACAATGGCAAGTGACTGGCTCTTAATGAGGCAGCATCTTCCCAACGCAGGCTTTTTTAATCAGGCATTGACTATCTTCATATGGATCATCTCACCATTGACTTAATCAGGGCAGTGGCAGGTAGGCAGCAGGATTACCATTGCTGCACCTCTTGCCGTGGGAGGACATTAAATTTCACCAGTTATCTCTATCTCACTCCATTGGTATTGCTTGGCTTGCAGGGTAATTTCAGCATTTCTATTTTTTCAGCATTTACAGCATTTTGCTTTACATTGAAATTTATTGTCATTATTTGGTGTTTCTCAATGTCCTTCATACAGTATAAATAACACATAAGTAGTTTATTCAAACATTACCTATCCATAAATTCATCCATTATTTTGTCTTCTTTGTCTGCATGATAAATGTTATTCATTTCACCATAGATTTAACCAAGGTAAACGTAGCAATGTTTGCAGCTGTTGTCAAATGTCTTATGATCAACTCTCAAGCTGACAAACTATAAAAAACTTAAAACTCCATGGGAAATATAGTCCTATTGTGGATTAATGAGATCTTAAGTACATAATTGCCCAATGTATTGCTGATCAAACAATACTAATCTATTCTAGAATTTTGATTTTTTTTACATGTTTAAACTGCACAATGAAAAATTTATTTTGCACTGTTTTAGATTAGTCATAAGATGGAGTCATATAACTTCAACAAACATTACGGGATCAATTTTCCTGCATTACTTCTCCTACGACCATTAATCCTAACAAGATAGAGAGGATATAATTTCCATTATGATGCATCTCCAACTTTTTTACACTACCTCGGTATTCCCAGGAGTGGGGAGGAAGGTTGAGGGAATTGGACTTGTAATATAGAGACATATGCCCAGGTTTCTCCAGTGTGGTTGCAATTGTAGGGTACAGTCATGTGCATTCCGTAGAGCTGCTGTTGGTTTTGCAGAAATCACACATCTGCACTCAACACCCCAAGCCCTTTGCCACAAATGCCCCAGAAAATTAACTGCATAAGATTATAAACTATCCCAATGAATTTTCATCCCATCAGGTTGCAGCAAAAAGGGCTAACTGCCAACAGGCGTGAAAGCTACTATACATTCCTTCAAACCAAAGCTAGGCCCAATCCTTGAGCACACCTGAATTCAGCATGGGCAATGGACAGTGCATTGTGGGTAATTCCTACTCTACATCATGCCAAATAGGGTCATGAAAAGTCTTGTTCCTCAGAATATGTCCTCTTCATCTTCCTTGACAAGCACAACACTATTTTTTCCCAATAAAAAGGAAGAACTTGCATGTAAATTGCACTTTTCACATTTGTAGGGCATCCTATAAGCATTTCAGAGTTAACCAAATTTTGGAAGTGCATAAAAGTAAAGTACTGCAGATTTTGAAAATCTGAAATAAAAACCAAAATCTGAAAGTATCAAACAAAAGTCAGGCAATATCTATGGAGACCTGAAAAACCGATTGCTTTCTTTCTCATGCCTCTGACCTACTGAATATTTCTGGCATTTTCAGTTTTACTTTTGGTGTGCTGTTGTGATGGATATGTCGTAAAAGATAATTTGTGAACAGCAAGTGTTATAAAGAGTAAATGAAAAATACTTAATTATTGTGCCTTTTATTGAGTGAGGAGTGTTAGTCAGACCATCAAAAGAATTTTCTACCATATTTGAAATGATTCCACGTGGGTCTTTTCATTCTATCCGAGCAAGTTGTTGAGGTCTCAGTATAAATCTCAACTGAAATACACCACCGAAACCGCAGCACTCCTTTAATACTTAGTCAGCCTAGATAACGTACTTAAATACTGGAGCCATAATTTTCTGATTCGAAGTAATAACAATATGACCAATGGAGGCACAAAAGAAGAAAACAAAAAGCATCTTACTGATCATGTTTTATGTGTTCCATCATTATGGAATATTATTTGAATACGATATTCACAGAATACATAGTCAAAATCTAAAGGCAACACAAAATAGGCAATTTATTTAACTTATATGCAGAAGAGTTTGCTCCACTGAATGAAATTTTCCGAGAATTCCACAGGGAACTGCTACTTACACTGTCAATTAGTAGCGGAAGTGTTGATTCAGAATAGTTTCTTGTATTTACATCACTCTTGACAAAGAAGAATATGATGGCACTGAAACAAGAAGTATTAAAATCAACATATTAAAATGTATGACTCCAAATTCAATTTTTTGAATTTCATTAGAACAGTCAAGGTTCCAGATGAATGGACATTTTTGCTTCCCCACAAATTCCTTTCATCACTGTTTTGTAAGAATTACAAATCGACTAAAATAATAACCTGTACAAAAATACTAAAAAAAACCTGCAATTATACAAAATTAGTTAAATATAACCAATCTATATTTCCAGATCATGTACATGTTATAAATGTAGCTGGTGAAAAGAACTGTATCAACTACTCTTAATTCAAAATGGCTGGACAGGTTTACCTCATGAAAGACAGAGCCGCTCCAAGGTAGTTTAACCAAGGTTTTGCCACTTCTTCAGGGTCAATGCCAAACCAACCAAATCTGAAATAAATTGTGCAATACAAATCTGATGAACTGCTTTTAACCTGGAACATTAATTCTTACACTCTTCACAAATGCTGCTAGACCGGCTGAGTGTATCACCATTTTCAATTCATCTACGTGCTCAAAGCTTAATTTAAATGAATCACAGTACAATCAAACCTGAACTTTGCAGCATTACTCCATACAATGCTTCTATGGAAATTCTTTATTATTTTTTGAAATAGTTAATAAAATGAAGCATCCTTGCACCCATTAAGTTGGAGACTGTAAAGTGATGAAGGAATATGTCAGAAAAAATGATGCATATGGAATGTCACACGAGGAAAAATAATCTGGGCTGAACAAAACCTTTTAAACATTAAAAGGAATGCTATCAATATCATTCATTTGTGGCTTAACCAGATAAGGGAGATATGCAGGAATTATTTATTGGGTTTTCAGAAGGCATATGTGAAGCTTATTTTTTTCTTAGAAGTTAATATTGAGAATAGGAAGAAGTTATGGATAACTTGAAAAATCACTGTTAGGCAGTCAGCTTGATTACCTTTTTCAACTTCTGTGTAGGGAAGAAACCAACAAGAAGAATAAAGTGCATGATGACAGACAGGAAGGAAAATAGGATGAGAAAGGTACAGCAAGAGTTTGCAGGTGTAAGTGTTAGGAGTTTTGTTTAGTTATAATAAAGAATCAAAACATCTAAATATTCTTTTTATACAAGATTTAACTTCTTTCAGTGGGTGGTTAGTTTTGGAACTGTACAATCCCTTTTGACTTTTATCATTCATGAATATGTCAACTGTGTTAGAATATTTTTATCTAGTCCACCTTGTAAATACTGAAGATTGCTATTCACTTATTTTACACACACTTTGGATAACCTTTTAAGTAATACTCACTAGATATGGTTTACATACCACTAGGCCATCACCTGTGATATTATTGCTGGACTGTTAATCCAGAGACCTAGATAACATTCTGGGGTTCGAATCCTGCCACAGCAGATGGTGGAATTTGAATCCAATAAAATATCTGGAATTAAGAATCTAATGATGCCCATGAATCCGTTGCCGATTGCCGGAAAAACCCATCTGGTTCACTAATGTCCATTAGGGAAGGAAACTGCTGTCCTTACCTGGTCTGGCCTACATGTGATTCCAGACCCACAGCAATGTGGTTGACTCTTAACTGCCCTCTGGGTAATTAGGGATGGGCAATAAATGCTGCCTAGCCAGCGATGCCCTCATCCCATTAATGAATAAAGAAAACAAAATTAAATAGTTATGGTTTAAATAGTACGCAATCTATGTTTAGTCAATCCAAACACAATTGCCTCAATAAAACTCATCACGCAGCCTCCAGAAAACAGACACAGTCATTTAGAAGTGACTGATCACAGCAAATTCCCACACAGATGCTGTAAGACAAGTGGCGATTTAATTAGAAATTCACAACAAATAAGCAAAGGATGTGGTGATGACATCGTGTGCAGCGCCTGGCCAGCGTCAGCTCTCATCAGCAGTAGCAGGTATCCTGATTGGGTATTAGCTTTTATGTTCTGTGACTACTTGGGGCGTGTCAGAGGACTCTAGTGGGTGTATAAGTAGGACACAGTTCAGTTTGTGGGAAAATATATAATGTCTAGTTTTATGATAAAAACATTTAAGCAACACATCCTGTTTAATACACTAATAAAGTAATTTGTGAGGTTATGAGAATTGACTCTTCTCCTCTCTTTATAAGCCAATAACTGGAGGCGGTGTTCTCTGGGCTCTCGACAATACCTTTAACAGGGCTATTCTGATTCTGCTTGACTGTATTATGATTTTTCAAATGTCCTGCTGCTACTTCCTTAATAATGGATTTTAGTGTATTCCTGGTGACAGATATTAAACTGACCGGACAATAGTTTTTGTTTTGGTCTCTCTCTTTTTGAGAAAGGAGGGGTTATATATGCAATCTTTCAATCTGCTTGAACCTTTTCAGAAATAAGGAATTTTGCAAGAAAACAGCCATTTTGGCCACTATTTCTCTGCAACCAGCTCCCTTATGACACTATAAAGCATGCCATGAAGTCCAGGAGTCTCATCAGCCTTTAACTCATTAGTTTTCCTAGCACTTTTTCTCAACTGAGTGATTGTTAGTTCTTCTCTTTTGCATCTTGATTTTCTACCATTCTTGGGATGCGCTGTATCTTCTATTGTAAAGACAATCAAAAAATATTTGTTCAAATTCCCTGGCAAGTCTCATCCTTTCAGGGACCAATATCTACCTTGATTACTTGCTCCCTTTTTACATATTTGTGGAATATCTTACTATTTTTATATTTCTTGTTAGTTTATTGCCATATTCTAATTTCTGCCTCTTCATTTTTTGTCACTTTGTTTTCTTTTCAAACTTTCTCAACACTCAGGCCCACCATTAGTCTTTGCTGCACTGTGTTTGTCCTTTCTATGTGATACTATTCCCAAAGATACCATATCCTCCTTGTATTGTCTTTCTTTTATAATGGAAAATATCTTTGAGAGCTATGAAATATGTCAAGTGTCTGCCACACTTATCTATCATCGTGCCTTTTAATGTACAACCACTGTAGCCAATTGAATATGAAATTTCATCATGTTGTGACCATTCTTACCAAGAGAGCTATTCATTAATCCTACTTCATTATCAAGGCTAAAATGCCTGTTCCTTGGGTGATTCCAGAATATGTTGTTCTAAGAAACTTCCAAAATAGACTATGAATTATTATTCTAGGCTTCTTTTGCCAAATATATTTTGTCCAATCAATATGAAGACTAAATTTGCACATGGTTTTTGCAGTTCCTAAAAACTCCCATTATTTTTGGTTTATAATCTGTCCCACCCTGAGGCTACCATTAGAGGGCCCATAAATTACTCCTACTAGAGACTTCTGCCTTTTGTTATCTCCTATCTAGATACTAGAGGAAAGATTTTATTAAAGAATCCACGTTCAAGATTCCATTTCATAGTTAAGTCAGTTTCATGGAATTACGTTCAAACAGGTATTTATCACTAGAATGACCATAATTGTCATCATAGATGACTGCTTAAAGCTTCTAACAAATGAATCTACCTGTGTGTTCAGTTTTTTCTGTACCAATTAGAGCAGCTTTATTTTTGTTCACTAATGGGATATGTGTGATACTGGTAAAGCCAGCATTTCTTCCCTAAAACTTAAGAAGGCGCTACTATGATACCTGCTTTGTGGAATGCTGAGTTAATGGAATTAAATGTAAAACTAAGGGCAACGGTCATAGAAAAGATAATTTCAGTGATATTTTAGCTGAGCTTATAAGAGAAAAACCACTAAGGGAGTTCTGAAGAAGAAGAAGTGGCTATTCTGTACATTGAGCTCAACAACTTCAACGTAGAGTCTTCTGCAGCCTTTGCATCACCATTAGAGAAATGGTTCTCAGAAATAATTAATGACGTCTGTGAGAATTATGACTGTTTTTATTCTTGGGTCAGAGTCAACAGTGCTACGGTGATAACAACAATAATCAACAAATACATACACAGTCGGGATATAGAAATTCAACCACCGAAGCACAGGAGTGAGGAATTATCTGACAATTGAGCATTGTATGTTCAAATGCAAGAAAATTTTAGAAAGAACTGAAGGAAGCAGGTAGAGACAGGATGAGCATAATATAATTTTCAAATAGAAAGAGAAAAAAAAGTTACTGGGATGAACATGCAAAAAAAACAACTTTGGTACGGGCGGAATCAGTTGATTTCATTAGGATTAATATCAAGATCAATATGCTATTGTATCCAAGAAATAGAAGTTCCAACAGACCCACTGCTGATAAAAATTGAAGACCATTACAATGAGGAAGCTGAATTCAGCAGAAGAAGGAAATGCACAGTCAACATCATTAAGATTAGAATATATAGAGAAGAGGAGCAGGGAGGTTATGTTGAACTTATATAAGACACTAGTTCGTCTCAGTTGGAGTACTGCATCCAGTTTCTGCCTTTGCACTTCAGGAAGAACATGAAGGCCCTGCAGCAAGTGCGAAGGAAATTCATAAAACTGGTTCCAGGAAGGTGGAATTTTGTTTATGAAGAGAAACTAGTCACATAACGTCTGCACAGATAACAACCATACAATCAGGATGAAAAATGGTTTGGAAAAGAATAGTAAATATATTTACTGGGTACATTTCTGGCAAAGAACCAGGAATGGTCGAAAAACCAGGACAATTGGAAATAAATAAAAGGGTACTGCAATTTAAGGAGGCACCATGAACTTTATCTATAAGCCAAAGTGATATGAGAAACAGCCGGCATATTACATGAGCAGACATTCAATGCTTCAAGTCTGATTTTCCTTTGCTTCTAGAAAAAGTATCAGGAAGAATGTTGCAGGCACTAGTATGTTTCGACATCTCACCAAAAGATCACTTTTCATTTGTTAATCTTGATACAGAACTATATCCTCATTTGATGTCTGTAAACGTCTGAGCTCACTGAATAGCAAATCAGAATTATAACCCTGGATTATTATGCCCCACATCCCAGAGATGTCACAGCCAATGGTTTGTCACCTCAACGTCACTACTACACCTACGATGAGTTTTCTAAGCACCATGGTCAAATGTAAAACATAACTGGCTCCTGTGATTTCAGAATCTTTGCAGTGCAGAAGGTGACAATTTGACCCACTGTGTCTGTGTGGTTATCCAAATACAATTCAATTCAATACAGTGCAGGAACAGGCCCTTCAGTCCACTAAGCCTGTGCCAATTCTAATTCATATTTCAACCTGCGACTTATCGCACATGCGCAGTTTCTATCCTCCTGTTCATGTGTCTATCAAGGCATGATTAAACGTAGCTGACGTGCTTGCTTCCACCACCTCCACTGGCAGTGTTTTTAAAACATTAACCACCCTCTGTGTGAAAAATTTTCCCTGCACTTCTCCCCTAAACTTTCCCCCTCTCACCTTGAACTTGCGCCCTTTTTCTATCTGGGAAAAAGTCTGACTATCCACCCTATCTATGTCTGTCAAAATTTTGTAGACCTCTATCAGATCAGCTCTCAGCCTCCATCCTTCCACTGAAAACAATCTGAGTTTATCCACCTCTCCTTATAACTAAAACCCTCCAGACCTGGCAAAATCCTGGTAAACGTTCTCGACACACTCTCCGAAGCATCAACATCCTTCTCGTGGAGTGGTGACCAGAACTGCACACAATTTTCCAAATGTAGCCTAACTGAAGTTTTGTACAGCTGTAACATAACTTGCCAACTTTTGTATTTGATGCCCCAGCCAATGAAGGCAAGTGTGCTGTGTGCCTTCTTGACCACTTTATCCAACTGTAGCCACTTTCAGGGATCTGTGGACATGCACGCCCAGATCCCTGTGTATGTCAAAGCTCCTAAGAGTTCTTCCATTCATTGTATCATTCGCACCTGAATTTGATCTTCCAAAACACAGCACCTTGCATTTGTCCAGATTAAACTCTGTCTGCCATTTCTCTACCCAAATCTGCAATCTATCTATATCCCGCCATATCTTTTGGCAACCGTCCTCTCTGTCTGTAACTCTGCCAATAATCACTCAGTATTCAAACCTAAAAAGGCTTATGCATAAAACAATGAACTGTGGATGCTGGAGATCTAAAAATAAAAAAAAACCCAGAAATTGCTGGAGAAACTCAACAAATCTGCCAGCATCTGTGAAGAAAAAAGAGTTAACGTTTTGAGTCCAGTGATCTGTTTTGTTAATTTTCCTAATTCAACTTTGATAAGATTAGAAACCTGCAATCTATCTATATCCCACTGTATCCTTTGACAATCCTCCTCACTACTTGCAACCCCGCCAATGATTACTGAGCATTCAAACCTAAAAGGCTCTTGCATAAAACGAAGTGCAGATGTTGGAGATCTGAAACAAACAAATCTGTTGGTATGTTTTCTCAAACTTTGTTTCTTCTGCCCGACAGAAGAGGGTATAACTGGGGTGGGAGGGGTCTTTGATTATATTGGCTGCTTTCCCGAGGCAACGGGAATTGTGGATGGAGTCAATGGAAGGAAGACTGGTTTTTGTGATGGACTAGGCTGCATTCACAACTCTCTACTTTCTTGCGGTTTTGGGCAAAAAAACAGAATTTGCCTGCGAAACTCAACAATTGGACTTTAGCAGAGTGATGGTTGACTTGATTAAGTATATTACATCCTAAATGGTCTTGACGAGGTGGATATGAAAAGTTGTAGTTAGTCCAGAACTAGAAGAATAGTTTAAACATTAGGAGTCACACTTTGAAGACAGAAATGAGGAGTGTTTTTTTCAAAAGACAAACAGATCAGCTATAATCTTAACATCAAGACCATGAGAAATAGGAACAGGAGCAGGCAGTGATTTGATTTGATTTGATTTCTTATTGTCACATGTACCAAGATACAGTGAAAAGTAGTGTAATGCATGCCAACCAGACAAATCATACCTTACATAAACACATCAGGGTAAGAGGACAGAATACAGTGTTACAGCTACAGAAAAGGTGCAGAGAAAAATCAACCCTAATGAGTGAGAGGTCCATTCATAAAGTGGGGAAGAAGCTGTTCTTAAATCTGTTGGTATATTTTCTCAAACTTTGTTTCTTCTGCCTGACAGAAGAGGGTATAACTGGGGTGGGAGGGGTCTTTGATTATATTGGCTGCTTTCCCGAGGCAACGGGAATTGTGGATGGAGTCAATGGAAGGAAGACTGGTTTTTGTGATGGACTAGGCTGCATTCACAACTCTCTAATTTCTTGTGGTTTTGGGCAGAACAGTTGCCATACCAAGCTGTGATGTATCTGGATAGGATGCTTTCTATGGTGCTTCTGTAAAAATTGCTCAGAGTCATTGTGGGCATGCAAATTTCCTTAGCCTTGAGGAAATAGAGGTGTTGGTATGCTTTCTTGACTGTAGTGTTGACGTAGATGGACCAGGACAGATCATTGGTGATATTTACTCCTAGGAACTCTCAACCACGTCCATTAGTGCCATTAATACAGAACAGGGGTGCGTCCTCCACGTCCACTCCTGAACTCGATAACCAGTTCCTTTGTTTTGCTGACATTGAGGGAGAGATTGTTGCCTTTACATCATGCCACTAAGTTAATTCAATATAATTATGGATGACCCAACATTCCTCACATTGATTTTCTTGCCTTTTCTCAATAATCCTTGATTCCTTCACTGATCACGAATCTATCTCAGCCTTAAATATACACAAGGACTCTACCCCAAGAGCTCTCTGTGGCAAGGAGTTCCAAAGACTCTAAATCTTTAGTGAAGAAATTCCTCTTCATCTCAGTCAGACTACGACCTCTAGACCTCGACTCCCAATGAGGGGAACCATCCTCTCAGCAGTGATCCTGTGAAGCCTCTTAAAAATTCTATATGTTTCAATGTTATCACCTCTCAGTCTTCTAACTTCCAATGAGTAGAGTCCCAACCTATTTAATTTTTGCTCATAAGACAATCCCTCTATACTAGGTATCATCTTAAATGAACCTTCTCAGAACTGTCTCCAATGAAATAACATACTTCCTTAAATAAGGGGACCAAAACTATTGAATGGTGGAATAGACTTAAGAGGCTGAATGGCCTCCTTTTGCTCTTAATTTGTATATTTATATCATGTATGTGATAAATTCTGCTGTCACTATGTAACAGTAATAGACGGAATATTTGTTTGTTTAATGTAATAGATAGGATGTCAATTAAGGGGGCTGCTGTGTCCTGCATGATGTCAATTTCCTTCAGTATTGTTGTCCAGTTAAGTCCATCACAAACCTGTCTTATATCTTGTAGATGGTGGTCAAGCTTTTGGGAACAAGGAGGTGAATTAAATGTCACACAATTCAGCTTTTTACCTGGTCTTCTAGCCACGATATTAACATGGCTAGATAAGTCCACAGACTGGAAGCATTTCTCTGATTCCCATTGATTTCAATTTTCCTAGAGGTCATTGAGACCACTATTGATCAAATATTTTCCTGATATAAAAGGCAGTCACTATCACTTCACCTATGGAGTTCAGTTCCTGTGTGCACAGTTGGGCTAATATTATAATGAGCATTGGAGTCAAGCAGTCTCTAGGAGACCAAACTGAGCACTTATGAGCAGGTTATTGCAGGTACAGCTTCACAGCACTGTTGATGGCATTGGCCATTACTTTGCTGATGATTGAGTAGGCTGAACGGTGGTAATTAAACAGATCATATTTGACCTGGCTTTTGTAGACAGCAAACTCCCTGGTAATTTTCCACATTGTTGGGTGGATGCAGTGTTATAAAGACCTATGACCCTGAGCTAAACTCTTCCAGTTATGGATCACAGGTCTTCACTACAATAGCCAGGATGTTGCTGTTGCCAGTATCCAGTGATTTGCTGCATCTAAGGCCTTCAACTATTTTTGATATAATGTTGAGTGAATCAAATTGACTGATGATTGACGTATCCTTGATGCTGGATACCTCAGAAGGCTGTAAATACCTGAGCCTTTGCGTTTTGCACTGAGGTGTTGGATTCCCTTATCATTAAGAATGGGTGAATTTTGAAGCCTCATCCTCCTCCATTTTGTTGTTTAAATGTTCACCCATCATGCTCTGGCACAATGATAAATCAGGGATAATCTCCCAGCTTGATTGCAATGATGGAGTAGAGGATAAGCTGGACAATGAGGTTACAGATGTTGGCTACTATTCTGCTGCTGATGGCCCACCAAGTCTCATGGAGGCCGAGTTTTGAGCTCTTTGATTTGTTCTGTAGCTTTCAACAGGAAGTTTCCTTGCCAATGTTTACTCTAATGCCATGAGGCTTCATGAAGTCTGCAATCACTTTATGTCATCCTTGGGAAATAGCTTATTAATGGCATACCACGGTGCTGCCACCTCTGGTATATCTATCCTGCCAGTGGGACAGCATGTATCCAGATATCATAGAAAATCATAGACCATAGAATCCCTACAGTGTGGAAACGGGCCCTTCGGCCCCATGAGTCCACACTGAACCTCAGAGCATCCCACCCAGACCCATCCCCTATAACCCACCTAATTACACATTCCTGAACACTATGGGCAACTTAGCATGGCCAATCCACCTCGCCTCCACATCTTTGGACTGTGGGAGGAAACCACAGCACCCGGAGGAAGCCCACACAGACATGGGGAGAATGTGCAAACTCCACACAGACAGTCACCCGAGACTGGAATTGAACCACTGAGCCCCTGCTGCCCCTGCGTATGGTGAAGGCGGCATCTGGAACATTGCAAGGAATGATGTCATATTTGTGAAATTGTCAGACAGTTGCTAGACTCGTCTGTGGGACAACTCTCCCAATTTTGACATAAGCCCCCAGATATTACTAAGGCAGTGTCTATTGTGTCAACATGGCTGGATATACTGTTGTTTTCAGTACCCAGGTTAATGACAGGTTTTTGACTGACCTATAGCAGTTTAATACAACAGCACACCTTGTGAGCCATGTCAGGAGTCAATATTGTGTGGATTTGAATTCATATGCAAGCCAAATCTGGTAAGGGCGGCAGATTTTCCTCTCTGGTAAACATTAGTGAACCAGATGGCCTTTTAACACAATCAGATCGTTTCATGGTTGGAATTCATTTAGATGTGTTTTTAATTCCAGTAATTAATGAAATGTATATTCCACAATTTACCACAATGGAATTTAAACCCATGACCCCAGAGAATTAGCCTGCATATCTTATATGTGTCAAGTTACTGTCCAATTCTGCAGACAAGTTATAACTCAACAATGAAATTAATGTCAGCGGCAGAACAACTCCATCACTGGCTACTGAACAGATGCTTATATTCTGCATTACTGTTTGTTGTTGCACATTAACTTAAAAAAATCACCATCATGTCTCCAAAATTAACTCCAACTTTTATTTTAAGAATATCAACCTAAAATAACTGCATCCTGAAATACCTTTACCAAGAAATCTACTGGAGCAGTAATATCCAGTTTTACAATCCAATAAGTTAACTGATGAGACAATCATAGATAGTAGGAACTGCAGATGCTGGAGAATCCGAGACAACAAGGTGCAGGGCTGGATGAACACAGCAGGCCAAGCAGCATCATAGGAGCAGAGAGGCTGACGTTTCGGGCCTAGACCCTTCATCAGAAAAGGGGGAGGGGAAGGGGGTTTTGAAATAAATAGGGAGAGAGTGGGAGGCGGATAGAAGAGGGATAGAGGAGAGGATAGGTGGAGAGGAAACAAACAGGTCGAAGAGGCGGGGATGGGGCCAGGAAAGGTGAGTGTAGGTAGGGAGTTAGGAAGGGGATAGGTCAGTCCAGGGAGGACGGACAGGTCAAGGGGGCGGGATGAGGTTGGTCGGTAGGAGATGGAGGTGCGGCTTGAGGTGGGAGGAGGGGATAGGTGGGAGGAAGAACAGGTTAGGGAGGCAGGGACGAGCTGGACTGGTTTTGGGATGCGGTAGGGGGAGGGGAGATTTTGAAACTTGTGAAATCCACATTGATACCATTGGGCTGCAGGGTTCCCAAGCGGAATATGAGTTGCTGTTCCTGCAACCTTCGGGTGGCATCGTTGTGGCACTGCAGGAGGCCCAGGATGGACATGTCGTCTGAGGAATGGGAGGGGGAGTTGAAATGGTTCGCGACTGGGAGGTGCAGTTGTTTGTTGCGAACCGAGCGTAGGTGTTCTGCAAAGCGGTCCCCGAGTCTCCGCTTGGTTTCCCCGATGTAGAGGAAGCCACACCGGGTACAGCGGATGCAGTATACCACATTGGCAGATGTGCAGGTGAACATCTGCTTGATGTGGAAAGTCTTCTTGGGGCCTGGGATGGGGGTGAGGGAGGAGGTATGGGGGCAGGTGTAGCACTTCCTGCGGTTGCAGGGAAAAGTGCCGGGTGTGGTGGAGCTGGAGGGGAGTGTGGAGCGGACAAGGGAGTCACGGAGAGAGTTGTCCCTCCGGAAAGCAGATAAGGGTGGGGAGGGAAAGATGTCTTTGGTGGTGGGGTCGGATTGCAGATGGCGGAAGTGTCGGAGGATGATGCGTTGGATCCGGAGGTTGGTGGGGTGGTACGTGAGGACGAGGGGGATTCTTTTTTGGTTCTTATTGCGTGGACGGGGTGTGAGGGATGAGGTGCGGGAGATGTGGGAGACACGGTTGAGGGCGTTCTCGACCACCGAGGAGGGGAAGTTACGGTCCTTGAAAAACGAGGACAACTGAGATGTACGGGAGTGGAATGCCTCATCCTGGGAGCAGATGCGGCGGAGGCGAAGGAATTGGGAATAGGGGATAGCATTTTTGCAGGAAGGTGGGTGGGAGGAGGAGTATTCTAGGTAGCTGTGGGAGTCGGTGGGCTTGAAATGAATATCGGTTTCTAGGTGGTTGCCCGATATGGAGACAGAGAGGTCCAGGAAGGGGAGAGAGGTGTTAGAGATGGTCCAGGTAAACTTAAGGTTGGGGTGGAAGGTGTTAGTGAAGTGTATGAACTGTTCGAGCTCCTCGTGGGAGCACGAGGCAGCGCCGATACAGTCATCAATGTAACGGAGGAAGAGGTGGGGTTTAGGGCCGGTGTAGGTACGGAAGAGGGATTGTTCCACGTAACAATCATGTTGTTAAGCATTTTAAATTCCATGTTGAAAAGGAATCTGCCTGAATCTAGGACTGACAGTATTTGAAATAAATTCTTTCAATTTCACTCTAATTGGCAATAATGCATGAAGATCTTTATTTACAGACATGACAGTAAAACACAATATCATGTCACCCACGGCTAATTCACAAGGTTAGTATTTACTGAAATATCTCTTATTACCATCCAAAAATGAAATGCTTTATTTATTCATGGAAAATGAGCAATGCTGAATAGGTCAGCACCTATTGCCCATCTGTAAATTATGTGGGAAATGTTATAAAAATTAAGGATTGGCAATTTCCCTGAGTAGTATGTTATTCACTAACACACATTTGCATGCCTGATGCAGGCTAATCTACCATTCCACACAGCACTTAACTTGAAAACAGAATCTGCCAAATGGAAGCATCAAGTTCCTTTTGCATGATTCTATATCTGTGACAGTTACAGAGAAATCCAGCATGTGTCCTTTCACTATGCTGCCAAAATTTACTGTGACAACTATGAAATTATATTTTCTTGAGAGTCATTCTCACTAACACAGTCAAGGATGGAGCACAGGAGAAATACATGTAAAGAAAAATTTCCTGGAGTTTGATCTTAAACTCAAGACAGCATCCCATGCAATGTGGTATTTTTAGTTTCTGTACAAAGTACTCTGGTTTTGCTCGTTCAGTGAAAAATAATATGTTAACTAATGCCCACAGCAAAAGTAAACACAACCTGCCCAATTCACTTGACATATATAAATACATCTTATAATCAGCAGAAACAGTCTGAAGATTTTAATCAAATCAGTCAGTCTGAAAAAGTTTTCAGCTAACCTTGCTGGAACGAATTGATGCATTATGTTACCCAATTCTGATAAAGTTCATGCTTGGTCATTTTCAGTTTTGTTTTTGAAATGAGGAAGCAACTTTTGGCAGGTCATATACTACTAAATCACGTGTAACCTCACTGAGACTGGTCATTCTCCTTTTACACTTAATAGTTCATAACGTAAAATCTGGAATTGCAGAACTTCTGATTGAAGGAGTGTCGGGCTGGCATTGGAGAGTA
Source organism: Rhincodon typus (assembly GCF_021869965.1). Lineage (NCBI taxonomy): Eukaryota > Metazoa > Chordata > Chondrichthyes > Orectolobiformes > Rhincodontidae > Rhincodon > Rhincodon typus. The sequence goes on along the minus strand of NC_063332.1, from coordinate 141,481,087 downwards.
CGGCGTGGAACAGGGATGGGAAGTGAAGATATAGGGGCAAAAATTTGTAAACATATTAAGTAAACCAGGCCTGATATCACAGAAGACAATTCAAAATTGATCCAGAGATAATGGGGATGTTGAGGCTTTAATAAGAATGAGGGAATTTAACAAAGCCAGTATAAATGGACATAGTTACTCAGCCCCGATCTCATTATAACCTTGGTTCAAACATGAACAACAGAGTCGATTCCAGAGGTGAGATGACAGGAGTGTGACTGCCATTGACATCAAAGCCACACTTGACTGAGTGTGGCAGGAAGGAACAGTAGCAAAACTGGAGTTAATGGGAATCATGGTGAAACTCTCTGGTGGTTGAAGTCATACCTGGCATGACAGAAGATGCTTGTACTTGCTGGTCTTTCGTTTCAACTCCAGAATATTTCTGCAGGAGTTCCTCAGGGTAGTGTCCTAGGCCCAACCATCACCAGTTGCTTCGTTAATGACCTTCTCTCCATCATTGGGTCAGTAATGAGGATGTTCATTGATGGCTGCACCAGTCGGTACCAGGGACTCCTCAGATGCTGAAGCAGTCCATATCCAAGTGCAGTGAGACCTAGACAATATCTGGTTTGGTTTGACAAGCGGCAGGTAATATTCATGCTGCACAAGTTCCAACAATGACCAATTTTCCACATTGTCGGGTAGATACCAGCGTTGTCACTGTACTGGAACAGCTTGGCTAGGGGAGCTGCAAGTTCTGGAGCACAAGTCTTCAGACTATTGCCGGAATGTTGTCAGGCCCTGTAGCCTTTGCAGTATCCAGTGTCTCCAACCGTTTCTTGATATCACGTGGAGTGAATGGAATTGGCTGAAGACTGGTATCTGTAATGCTGGGGACCACTGGAGGAGGCCGAGATGGATCATCCACTTGACACTTCTGGCTGAAGATTGCTGCAAATGCTTCAGCCTTATCTTTTGCACGGATGTGCTGGGCTCTTCCATCATTGAGGATGGGGATATTTGTGGAATCTCCTCCTTCAGTGAGTTGTTTAATTGTCCACATGATGGTGATTCACGACTGGATGTGGCAGGACTGCAGAGCTTAGATCTGATCCATTGGTTGTGGGATCGCGTAGCTCTGTCTATCACTAGCTGCTTTCGCTGTTTGGCATGCAAGTAGTCTGGTGGCTTCACCAGGTTGATACCCTGGCTTGATGGTAATGATTGAGTGGGGGATATATCAGGCCATGAGGTTACAGATTGTGCTGGAGTACAATTCTGCTACTGTTGATGGCCCACAGTGTCTCATGGATGCCCAGTGTTGAGTTGCTAGATCTGTGCTAAGTCTGTCCCATTTAGCACTGTGATCATGCCACACAACATGATGGAGGTTGTTCTCAATGTGAAGGTGGTACTTTGTCTCCACAAGGACTGTACAACGGTCACTCTTATCAATACTGTCATGGACAGATGCAATTGCAGCTGGCAGATTAGTAAGGATAAGGTCAAGTATATTTTTCCCTCTTGTTGGTTCCCTCACCACCTGCTGCAGACCCAATCTTGCAGATATGTCCTTTAGGACCGGACCAGCTCGATCAGTAGTACTGCTGCTGAGCCACTCTTGGTGGTGGACATTGAAATCCCCCACCCAGAGTACATTTTGTGCCTTTGCCATCCTCAGTGCTTCCTCTAAGCGTTGTTCAACATTGATGTTTTATGTTCTCTGTGGGGTACCGACCACAGGTGATCTGTTAACCCCATATTTCTTTTGTGTTAATTCTGGATAAGAATATAAGTTGTGTAGTTATAGTTCATTTTACTTTTCTAACCTGATATAGTACATGTATTGTTTGCTGAAACCATGAAATCTTTATTCTCTTTAGCAAGTCCCTAGGATTTCAAACTCTGTCTACTTTAAATAAAAAGGTTAATGGTCCCTAGCTAGATTGTAACAAACGTTTAGACAGTCATCTTCATATACTAATCAATCACAGATATTACACTGTTTTCTCAACATTTTCTCTCAACTGGCGATTATGACTATTCACTGTACAAAATCCAAATTGCAATAAGATACTTCATGTAAGTTTTCCTACTCAGACTGTAGCAACAAACAGCATTAACATAAACTACAGCAAGAGTCCCAGAGTAGTAGGACTGCACGAATGGAATACATTCATCCTCCCATAATAAAAAAACTGTCCACTACACTTGAAGTCTTTAAATCAAAGTGAGCAGTGATGGTAATATCAGATGTGTGCAGTTAGCTATCTGGACTTACCTAGAACTTGCCCATCCCATCAGGAGATTAAATGCAGCCCAGATTAAAACACCAAGGCCTAAGCCAATGGTTTTCAGAATTGGAACAACAGTAATATTTCCTGAAAACAAAATAGAGAAGAAACGAAAATAATTAGTTCTTGCCTCAGTGTGTCCTCAGCTTTCATCCCTCCAGACTCCATATTCAATAGAATATCTCTGCCATTTCTACTAACCATATGTGATTTCACCAAATACATCTTCACCTCTCTTTCTTTTTCAGCACTTTGTAGGTAATGCTCTGTCCTATTGTTCTTCTCAATCACCCCCAAAAACCCCTTCCCTTGGCACCTTAACAATGCACGCTCAAGTTGTTGGTTGGTTCACCGAACCATTTCGTCCCCCTTCTAGGTGACACCTTCAGTGCTGTCTGGCCTCTGTTGAAGTGCTGTTGTTCTGTTCTGTTCTGAAGTTATATTGTCCAGTCTGTCATCGTGGATAGTTTTGTTTCTGGTTTTGGTCCTTAGTGGTATGTAGATGGGGTCTATTTCAACATGTCTGTTTATGGCACCAGTGGTTGAAAACCAGGCTTCCAGGGATCCTCATGCTTGTCTTTGTTTTGCTTGTTCTCATACTGTTATGTTGTCCCAATTAAACTGATGTCCTTCTTCGTTGGAGTGAATACACTGGCCACCCTGTATTAGAAATATATTGGTACTGACTACGAGTCTCCTATGACCTCTTGGAATAATGATAACACTCAAATCCATAGCCACACTTCGTCAGCTACTCTCGACGACGAAATACTCCATACCCACAATGAGCAGAACAAATGTGATATACAAAGTACCATGTAGCAATTGTGAGAAGCACTGCATAGGACAAATGGGCAGGAAACTCGCCACAGGGATACGCGAACACCAACTTGCAGCAAAATGGCATGACCAACTCTCCCTCGTTTCTATTCACTCTGACAAAGGACATCAGTTTAACTGGGACAACGTAATAGTATGAGGACAAGCAAAACAAAGACAAGCACGAGAATTCTTGGAAGCCTGGTTTTTCAACCACTGGTGCCATAAACAAACATGTTAAAATAGACACAAAAACAAAGTTGCTAGAAAAGCTCAGCAGGTCTGGCAGCATCTGTGAAGGAGAAGACAGAGTTAACGATTTGGGGCCGGTGACCTTCAGAACAGTTCTGAGGAAGGGTCACCGGACACGAAACGTTAACTCTGTCTTCTCCTTCACAGATGCTGCCAGACCTGCTGAGCTTTTCCAGCAACTTTGTTTTTGTTCCTGATTTACAGTATCTGCAGTTCTTTTGGTTTTTGTGTTTAAATAGACCCCATCTACATACCACTACAGAGCAAAACCTGAAACAGAACTACCCACCATGACCAGACCACACAAATTCAGAACGGAACAGAACAGCAGCACTTCAACAGAGGCTAGACAACATGAAATGTTTGCACGCAAACCAACCAACAACTCCAGCCACAACCCGAGCTGCAGATCTTCGTTAAAACATTAAATGCACGCTCAGGATTATACCTGCCCTTTTACCACTTCTTTCTTCATTGTCCAACACACCTCCTAGATGACACAGAGATTTACTCTACTTTTTCAATCAGTATATTGTTATCACTGCTCACATTGCAGTTTATTCCAACTTGGGGAGATCAAGTGCAGACTGGTTTCCCACTTTGCAGAATACCTTCTTTCAGTCCACAAGCGTGACTCAGATCTTCAGGAAGCTTATCAATTCTCTACTTTATAATGATCTCTCTGAACACTGCAGGGAGTCAAGGACAATAAAGCTCAATTACTTTTGAAGGATATGCACAGCACCTCATCTTTTGAGTACATACTTATTGCTATATGGACATATTGTTGAGTTGAAGAATTTCAGAGTGCACACTCTTTCCTGACTCTTTCTCTCTTCTTTGTAACGATCTGTTTTAATCTCATTTTTGTTTTCTGACAATATTTATCATTCATACCTTCTCTATATGCACATTTTGTTTCTTTAAAATAGAAAATAGGAACAGGAGTAGACCATTCAGCCCTTTGAGCTTGCTCCACCATTCAACATAATCAAGGTGCATCATCCAATTCAGCACCCTGTTCCCACTTTCTCCCCCTATCCTTTGCGCCTTTTAGCCACAAGAGTCCTAATAAAGAGAACCAACAAAAGCAAAATAATAGATTCTGTAAACTTGACACAGAGAATGCTGAACCAACTCAGCAAGTCTGGCACTATCTTTGGAGAAAGAAATAGTGATAATGTTTCATGTCCAGTTCTAAAGAAGTCATACTGGGCTCAAAATGTTAACACTGTTTCTCTCTCCATAGATGCAGCCAGACCTGCTGAGTTTTCCCAGCATTCTCTGTTTGTTTCTTTTCCTTTACTTGTTTCATCTGGCCCCTTGGCCCTGCACGACAACACTGTTATCAATTAATCTCTCTGAACTTCCATCTGCACATCCGCCTTCCCTTTTGCTTTTTATTCCCCCATTCTCTCCCCCATTTCACTTTCTTAAAAACATTTGTTTTTAACTGCAATGAAGACAGAAAATACTCAGCAGGTAAGGTAGCATCTGTGAGAAAGAAGCAGTCATTGTTTCTGGTCAGACCCTTCATCCGAACAGATTATGCTTTTAATTTATCTCAATTCAGATTAAAGGTCATCAGTGAACAGTTAGCTCTATTTGTCTCTCCTCAGATGCTGCTTCACTTGCTATTTTTAATATATTTTGTTTTTAATCAATTCTTGAATTTAGCATCAACTTGTGTGAAAGTACCACTATTGGAACATAAATCAATCATTTTATGAATAGCTAATCATAGAATCCCTACAGTGTGGAAACAGGCCCTTCGGCCCAACAAGTCCACACTGACCCACAGAGCATCCCACCCAGACCTATCCCCCTAATCTACACATCCCTGAACACTATGGGCAATTTAGCATGGCCAATCCATCTAGCTTGCACATCTTTGGATTGTGGGAGGAAACCGGAGCACCCGGAGGAAACCCACGCAGACACGGGGAGAATGCGCAAACTCCACACAGACAGTCACCCGAGAATGGAATCGAACCCGGGTCCCTAGCACTGAGGCAGCAGTGCCAACTACTGAGCCACCGTGCCACCCTTATGTGTGGAATGATTGTGAAACTGTACTATGCACAGTATTTATGTGGATTTACCTATTTGTAGCGCCCGGATTAATGCCTGTATATGAGCAATTTTCAGCAACAAAGCTCCAAGTTCAAGTTCTACTCCAGGATGTCCGCATATAACTCAAGACCGACACTCCAGTGCCATACTAGGGGACTGTTGTGGTGTCAGAGGTGTTGTCTGTCAGATGGAGTGCTAAAACCCGAACTGTGAATGTGAATATGCAGGTCAACATTTACGTTTCACATATCACAAAGTTTGCTGTCTGTAAACAGGCTGCCATGCTTCCCACATTGTAATAGTGGCTACATTTGCAAGGTACTTTCTTTCCTTAACAATTTTTACCATGTCAAATACTGGGCTACCACTAATGTGCTAACATTTCTTTTTTCTTTGTTCCTGTTATTAGCAATGGTTGTCACAGTTTGTTATGCTTACAGTTAGGCTATCCCAATGCTACAAGGCTTTGCACGCCTGAGAACAATACAACTATATTAGTTGTATATTAGCTGACTGACTTCCCGCTGTTGGAAATTAAGAAAATATTGTTCAGCACAATTGCAGCTCGTGAAAGCGGCTGCATCTGTACGTTATTTCAATGTGCTTATTAGTTGCATAGTTAAGGACGACCAATGTGCCAATCAGTCTTTGGCGAATTAGCTGCTAAAATAATTAGAATTATAAACTTGACATAAATTGCTAAAATGTTATTTGTATGTCAGCTTTTCTAATTCAATGGAATAGGCTTACTTTTCTAAAAGTTGTGTTCTTCAAATATAAAAGTGATTTCCATGAAATTATAGTTTAACCACAAGTTAACAATGGGCATCTTGATTAGCTGCACAAATGAAAATGAGTTTATCTATTGATCGGCTAAGTGTATTTTTTGATATACAAAGGAGTCAAATGTTATGGTGTGCAAACAGGGAAATGGAGTTATGATCACAAATTAGCCATGATTTTATTGAATTGTGGAGCAGTTCAAGGGGGCCAAATAATCTATACCATTTCCTTCCATTTTCTATGTTCTTAATGCCATACAACTTCAAATTGACCATTGCATAGAATCAATTTCAAATGATGTGCCTTAATAAGTCCAAAACAATACTATGGCAATTTGTTCTCAACTTCACCAAAATAACTGTTTACAGCCAAAGGAAAATTGAATAATTCCTCTTGTAACTATTTATTTCGCTTTAATGGACCAAGCTCTTGTCAGCATATTCTATATTTGTGTATACATTTTTTTCTGTCTACCCCCTGGTCAGTGTATGATTTCCTCCTATCCCTAAATGGTATCATGTGGGTGAAGATAGCCAGCTTTCTGATCTAACTAGAAAAGCATTGTTAAGTAAACAGAAGGAAGTCTATTGCATTAATGCAACAATTTATAAATTACATGAATAGGATTTACATTATTCGTGACAGTTAAGAGCACATTAGCCTCAGCTCTGTCTTTTCCTCTGCTCAAAGTCCCCATGACATAACATTACAGAGGGTAGTGCCTACTGTGCAGAATTAATTATTAACCCTTTCAGATCCAAACATCCTCCACAAACGGACACCCAAGATCTTTGCTCCCTCATTTTATTTAATGATGGGCATATAATTGTTTATACATTTACTTCATTCTTTATCATCTCAGCTCCCCTGCCAAACCCGAACCCCTAAGAGATAGTAGGAACTGCCGATGCTGGAGAATCTGAGATAACAAGGTGTAGAGCTGGATGAACACTGCAGGCCAAGCAGCATCAGAGGAGCCGGAAAGCTGGCGTTTCAGGTCTGGACCCTTCTTCAGAAAACCTTTTCTGAAGAAAGCTCCAGACCCGAAATGTCAGCTTTCCTGCTTGGCCCGCTGTGTTCATCCAGCTCTACACCTTGTTATCTCCAAACCCCTAAGTCCAGTTTAGAATTCAGATGATCTGAACTTAATACAATTCTCAGAAGAATGGCAGTTCCTTAGATTGAAGACAGTTGTCTTAGACTGTCTTCCTGATGGCACACGTTCTGTTGCTTCTCTTGGAATGGAGGCCTTCAATCTACGGTGTTTCTTTTGCAGACAACCTTGATGACATACATCTATTGTTTATACCTGTTGGTGTCAATCGTACTATAATAGGTGATTCTGTTTCTTTGTAATATCTTGGATCTTAGCACATTATTTGTCTCTTCTTTGTGGTATTTTCTCTCATTTGTATGCAATAAATCCACAGCCTGTACAAAAGAAATTTGATTTCCATTCCACCCGTAGATCTATGCTAGATACGTGGACCTATTGCTTCAACCCCCTGAAAATGTTGGGCATTCTCCTTCCCTTCAGTAATTTAGTTATTGGTGAACCTTCCTCTATCATGTTATTTGGATGTGCATTCTTGCCAGATATGATATTTTTTATTGCAGTTGGGGCTTCCTTTTCAGAAAATGGGGAGGTTGGATATTTTGCTTAAACCCATACCTTCTGAATCACCTCAGTCCATGATGGCAGACTTGAATTTGAAATAGATAACACAGAACATAGAACATAGAACATTACAGCGCAGTACAGGCCCTTCGGCCCTCGATGTTGCGCCGACCTGTGAAACCAATCTGAAGCCCATCTAACCTAAACTATTCCATTATCATCCATATGTTTATCCAATGACCATTTAAATGCCCTTAAAGTGGGCGAGTCTACTATTTTTGCAGGCAGGGCATTCCACGCCCTTACTACTCTCTGAGTAAAGAACCTACCTCTGACATCTGTCCTATATCTATCACCCCTCAATTTAAAGCTATGTCCCCTCGTGCTAGCCATCACCATCCGAGGAAAAAGGCTCCCACTGTCCACCCTATCTAATCCTCTGATCATCTTGTATGTCTCTATCAAGTCACCTCTTAACCTTCGTTAGAGAGAAGAAGGTTAAGAGGTGAAAAAAAAAAAAAAAAAAAAAAAAAAAAAATCCATACCAGGCAACATCCTGGTAAATCTCCTCTGCACCCTTTCCAATGCTTCCACATCCTTCCTATAATGCGGTGACCAGAACTGTACGCAATACTCCAAGTGCGGCCGCACCAGAGTTTTGTACAGCTGCAACATGACCTCATGGCTCCAAAACTCAATCCCTCTACCAATAAAACCTAACACACCGTATGCCTTCTTAACAACCCTATCAACCTGGGTGGCAACTTTCAGGGATCGATGCACATGGACACAGAGATCTCTCTGCTCATCCACACTACCAAGAATCTTACCATTAGCCCAGTACTCTGTATTCCTGTTACTCCTTCCAAAGTGAATCATCTCACACTTTTCCGCATTAAACTCCATTTGCCACCTCTCAGCCGAGCTCTGCAGCTTATCTATGTCCCTCTGTAACCTGCCTTTTTTTTTTTTTTTTTTCGGGTCCCTGACGCTGTGAGACAGCTAACCGTCGAGCACCATCCCACACCATGTCAGCACATATTCCCATCCATCACTCCTTATCCTTCCCCTCTCAATGTTAACTCATCTATTATTCAGCATAGGCATAAATCAGAAAACATCCTGACAGAAAATAAAGTTAAAAGTCTTTTGATAATGCTTCTATAAAAGTGCATGCTTATGAAGAAAAATCCAGTATTTTGACATTTCTTCAACTAATCGTTTATGCAAACTAACATTTCATTAAAATGCATCTCATGTAAACAAACATTTCACATAAAGGGGCAGGTGCAGTGTTAGCCCAGTGTGGATCTGGAGGAACAGTTCAGCTGTGAACAGTTCAGCAGGAACAGTGGAGCTGTGGAACTGTTCACTGTTCTGTGTGGCAAACTGATTCAATTTTATTGTCGATGCTTTCATGCTATCACTATACATGCTTTTAAGTGGTGTTTTGCTTACGCTTTTTCTTAAACTTATTTGCCATTGAATTGCTTTCAAAGCTGGAGAGAGGTCAGTAGAAAACATTTCAGCCAAATCATTATAGTCACAGCTTTCCATTTCATTTATGACATGAAACACTTTTTTTCAATTTCAATACCCAGGCAATTCTGCTTTTTGTTTACGTCACATCATGAGCTTATAGAATCCAGCAAACATTTCTACCAGTTTTCTTTGAACTTTTGTTACTTAATCTTTTCCATGCTTTGAATGAGATTAAGTCAATTCATGCTGTTCTAGTCAGAAATGAAATCTCTTGGTTATGAAGAAGAACATGATTTTCTAGTATTTGGTGTTTCCTATGTTGCTTGTTGTATGTTTTGAATGTTAAATGCAATGCCCTCTAGACCATATAAACTTCTGTAAGCACTTTTTTGTCAACCAAGGCTCTCCATATGATAATACTACGACCTCTTTACAGTCTTGACCCAAATATGGTCAAAAAAACCTGAACTCCAGTGGGGAGTGAGAGTGACTGTCTTTGCCATCAAGGTAGCCTTTTGCAGTGTATTTCAAAAGTCGTAGCAAAACCAGAGTCAGGGAGAAAACTCTATGATTAATGGAGTCATACTTAGCACAAAGGATGATGATTGTGGTTGTTGGAAATCAATTATCTTTGTCCCTCAGGACAGTGTCCTCATCTGAATTTACTTTGGCTAGTTCATCAAGGACCTTTGCTCCTTCATTAAATCAGGATTGGGGCTATTCGTTGATGATTGCACAATGTTCAGCACCATTTGGACAACATACAAGCTTGACCTCGTGTGTGGCATGAATGTTACTTTTCACATAAGAGCCCAGCAATGACCATCTCCTAATAGAAAAAAATCTAACCATTGCCCCTTGATGATTAATGGCACTACCATTGCTGAATATCCCACCATTAATATCTGGATATCACTATCAACCAGAAATTACACTAGATCAGTTGTATAAATATTTTGGATAAAAGAGCAGGT
>NC_063332.1:141457472-141470310 GCF_021869965.1 Rhincodon typus | reverse complement strand
TAAGGCAGATGAACTTAGGGCTTGGATTAGTACCTGGGAGTATGATGTTATTGCTATTACTGAGACTTGGTTGAGGGAAGGGCAAGATTGGCAACTAGATATCCCAGGATATAGATGCTTCAGGCAGGATAGAGAGGGAGGTAAAAGGGGTGGAGGAGTTGCATTACTGATCAAAGAGGATATCACAGCTGTGCTGAAGGAGGACACTATGGAGGACTCGAGCAGTGAGGCAATATGGGCAGAGCTCAGAAATAGGAAGGGTGCAGTAACAATGGTGGGGCTGTACTACAGGCCTCCCAACAGCGAACGTGAGATAGAGGCACAAATATGTAGACAGATTATGGAAAGATGTAGCAGCAACAGGGTGTGGTGATGGGAGATTTTAATTTTCCCAACATTGACTGGGATTCACTTAGTGTTAGGGGTTTAGATGGAGCAGAATTTGTAAGGAGCATCCAGGAGGGTTTTCTAGAGCAGTATGTAAATAGTCCAACTCAGAAAGGGGCCATACTGGACCTGGTGTTGGGGAACGAGCCGGGCCAGGTGGTTGAAGTTTCAGTAGGGGATTACTTTGGGAATAGTGATCACAATTCCGTAAGTTTTAGAGTACTGATAGACAAAGATGAGAGAGGTCCTAAAGGAAGAGTGCTGAATTGGGGGAAGGCCAACTGTAGCAAAATTCGGCAGGAGCTGGGGAATGTGGATTGGGAGCAGCTGTTTGAGGGTAAATCCACATTTGATATGTGGAAGGCTTTTAAAGAGAGGTTGATTAGAGTGCAGGACAGACATGTCCCTGTGAAAGTGAGGGATAGAAAGGGCAAGATTACGGAACCATGGATGACAGGTGAAATTATGAGACTAGCAAAGAGGAAAAAGGAAGCATACATAAGGTCTAGGCGACTGAAAACAGACAAAGCTTTGGAAGAATATCGGGAAAGTAGGACAAATCTGAAATGAGGAATTAAGAGGGCTAAAAGGGGTCATGAAATATCTTTAGCAAACAGGGTTAAGGAAAATCCCAAAGCCTTTTATTCATACCTAAGGAGCAAGAGGGTAACTAGAGAAAGGGTTGGCCCACTCAAGGACAAAGGAGGGAAGTTATGCGAGGAGTCAGAGAAAATGAGTGAGATTCTTAATGAGTACTTTGCATCGGTATTCACTGAGGTGAGGGACATGACGGATGTTGAGGTTAGGGATAGATGTTTGATTACTATAGGTCAAGTCAGCATAAGGAGGGGGGAAGTGTTGGGTATTCTAAAAGGCATTAGGGTGGACAAGTCCCCAAGTCCGGATGGGATCTATCCCAGGTTACTGAGGGAAGCGAGACAGGAAATAGCTGGGGCCTTAACAGATATCTTTGCAGCATCCTTGAGCACTGATGAGGTCTCGGAGGACTGGAGAATTGCTAATGTTGTCCCCTTGTTTAAGAAGTGTAGCAAGGATAATCCAGGTAATTATAGACCGGTGAGCCTGACGTCTGTGGTGGGGAAGCTGCTGGAGAAGATACTGAGGGATAGGATCTTTTTACATTTGGAAGAAAATGGGCTTATTAGTGATAGACAGCATGGTTTTGTGCAGGGAAGGTCATGTCTTACCAACTTGATGGAATTCTTTGAGGAAGTGACAAAGTTCACAGATGAGGGAAGGGCTGTAGCTGTCATATACATGGACTTCAGTAAGGCGTTTGATAAGGTTCCCCATGGTAGGCTGATGGAGAAAGTGAAGTCGCATGGGGTCCAGGGTATACTAGCTAGATGGATAGAGAACTGGCTGGGCAACAGGAGACAGAGAGTTGTAGTGGAAGGGAGTTTCTCAAAATGGAGAACTGTGACCAGTGGTGTTCCACAGGGATCTGTGTTGGGACCACTGTTGTTTGTGATTAACATAAATGATGTGGAAGAAGGTATAGATGGTCTGATTAGTAAGTTTGCAGATGACACTAAGATTAGTGGAGTAGCAGATAGTGAGGGGGTCTGTCGGAGAATGCAGCAGAATATAGATAGATTGGAGAGTTGGGCGGAGAAATGGCAGATGGAGTTCAATCCAGGCAAATGTGAGGTGATGCACTTTGGAAGATCCGATTCAAGAGCGAACTATACGGTAAATAGAAATGCCCTGGGGAAAATTGATGCACAGAGAGATCTGGGTGTTCAGGTCCATTGTACCCCGAAGGTGGCAACGCAGGTGGATAGAGTGTTCAAGAAGGCATACGGCATGCTTTCATTCATCAGACGGGGTATTGAGTACAAGAGTTGGCAGGTCATGTTACAGTTGTATAGGACTTTGGTTCGAACACTTTTGGAATGCTGCGTACAGTTCTGGTCGCCACATTACCAAAAGGATGTGGATGCTTTGGAGAGGGTGCAGAGGAGGTTCACCAGGATGTTGCCTGGTATGGAGGGCGCTAGCTATGAAGAGAGGTTGAGTAGATTAGGATTATTTACATTAGAAAGACGGAGGTTGAGGGGGGACCTGATTGAGGTCTACAAAATCATGAGAGGTATAGACAGGGTGGATAGCAAGAAGCTTTTTCCCATAGTGGGGGACTCAATTACTAGGGGTCACGATTTCAAGGTGAGAGGGGAAAAGTTTAAGGGAGATATACATGGAAAGTTCTTTACACAGAGGGTGGTGGGTGCCTTGAATGCATTGCCAGCGGAGGTGGTAAAGGCGGGCATGATAGTGTCATTTAAGATGTATCTAGACAGATACATGAATGGGCAGGGAGCGGAGGGATACAGATCCTTGGAAAATAGGCGACAGGTTTAGATAGAGGATCTGGATCGGCGCAGGCGTGGAGGGCTGAAGGGCCTGTTCCTGTGCTGTAATTTTCTTTGTCCTTTGTTCTGATATAGACAGATTTTTAATTAGCTACAAAATCATATGTGAGGTGGAAAAGGCAGGAAAGTGATGTTGAGGAATATCAGGTCAGGTATTAAGAGATATGGGCCAAAGGCAGGTATATGGAGTTAAGCCACAGATCAGCCATAATCTATTTGAATGACTGGCTAAACCGCCCACTTCTGATCCTATGTTTCATACGTTCCTATCAGCCATGATCTCATTGAATGGCAGAGTAGATTAAATGGTCCAAATGGCCTAGTTCTGCTCCTACATCTTACGCGCTTAACTTAGCTGATTTAAGGAGTTAGATGACAGCCTGATTGTATGCAACACGAATCACAAGGAAAAGTGATGACATAGTGGTATTACTGCTAAACTAATAATCCAGTGTTCCAGGTAATGTTCTGGGATCCCAGTTTTGAATCCTGCCATGGGAGATAGTGGGATTTGAATTCAATAAAAATCTGAAATTCAGGGTCAAATCTAGAATTAAGAGTCAAATGAAGAATCATAGAATCTCAAAAGTGCGAAAAGAGGCCATTTGGCCCTGACCCTGCACCGCCCCTCCAAACAGCATCCCACCCAGATCCAGCCTTCTACTTTATCTCTGTAACCCTACATTTCCCATGGCTAATCCACCTAGTCTACACATCCCTGGACACTATAGGTAATTTAGCATGGCCAATCCACCTAACCTGTATATCTTTGGACAGAGGAAGGAAACCTGAGCACCCAGCAGAAACAGATGCAGACACAGGGAGAATGTGAAAAGTCTACATAGATGACCACCCCAAGGCTAGAATCAAACCCACATCCCTGGCACTGTGAAGCAGCAGTGCTAACCGCTGAGCCACCATGCCACTCATCAGCTGTTTGTCGGGAAAAGAAACATTTGGTTCACTAATGCCCTTTAGGGCGAGGAAACTGCTGTTCTTACCAGGTCTTGCCTACATGTGACTCCAGACCAAAACAATGTGGTTTACTCTTAGCTCCCCTCTGAGGAATAAATGCTGGCCTGACCATTGATACCGACATCCTATGGATCAAGTTAAAAAAACTAAGTATGAGGGTGTGGAGGCCCCAGTGATTTTCATGACAGGGTCTCATTTAGATAATCTTTGTCGGATTGCTCTGTACCTCTGAACAGGTTAAGTGCTAGACCAGTGGTCTGGAGTGAGAAACTGTTGATAGGAGGCCTCTGTCATGAAACAGTCCACTGCAGTCAGTCAGTAGAGCAGATTCTTACTATGACCTGAAGTCTCCAACTGCTTCAAGAAGACCACCATCATCCTGGCACCAAAGAAAACTCATGCAGCGTGCTTCAATGACTACTGCCCTGTATGTCTGATCTCCATAATAATGAAGTGCTTTGACAGGCTAGTCATGGCTCATTGCAGCTCTAGTCTCCCAGTCTGCCATTACAATTTGCTTAATGTTGCAACAGGTCCATGGCAGATGCCATCTCCTTGGCCCTACGCTCATCCCTGGGAAATTTGGATTACAAGGATACCTACGTCAGTCTCCTACTTATTGACTACAATCTACCTTCAACACTATAATTCCAACCGAACTAATCTTCACGCTCCAAGTCCTAGTTCTCTGCTCCACCCACTGTAACTGAATCTTTGACTTCCTGACTCACAGACCGCAATCAATGAGAATAGGCAACAGCACCTCCTCCTCGATAATCCTCAACACCTGCACCCCACAGGGCTTCATACTCAGCCTATACACTCATGACTGTGTGTCCAAATTTCATCCTAACTCCATCTACAGATCGCTGATGTCACCACTGTTATAGGCCGAATCTCAAACAAAGATGAGATAGAATACAGGACAGCGAGAGAGTGCTTGGTAACATGCTGTAAAGACAACAATCTGTCCCTCAATGTCAGCAAAATGAAAGAGATGATCGTTGACTTCAGTAAGCAAGGTGGAGGGCATGCTGCTATCTACATCAATGAAGCTGAAGTGGAGATGGTTGAGAGCGTCAAGTTCCTAGGAGTGATGATGACCAACAATTTGTCCTGTTCCACCTACATTGATGTGACAGTCAAGAAAGCACTACAATGCCTCTACATCATTGGGTGGCTAAAGATATTTGGCTTGTCTGGAAAGAATCTTATGAATTTTTATAGATGCACCATAGAAAGCATTCTATCTGGTCACATCATAACTTGTTATGGCAAGTGCGCTGGCCAGGACCTTAAGAGAGTTGTGAACACCGCCCAGTCCATCATGCAAGTGAACCTTTGACTCCATCTATACTTCTCGCTGCTTCAGGAAGGCAGCCAACACAAGCAAACACCCCTCTCATCTGGTTATAATCTCTTCCAACCTCTTCCATCGGGTGGAAGATATGAAAGCTTAAACACACGTACCAACAGATTCGAGAACAGCTTGTTCCCTGCAGTTATTAGATTTCTGAATGGACCTCTCAAATATTAAATTTAATGTTGATCTCGCTGTTTTGCACCTTCGCTGCAGGGGTAACATTGTATTCCTCGCTCTGTTCTTTTACCCTTATGCACTTTGTATGGTATGATCTGCTGTAACCCATGCAAACCAAAAACTTTCACTGTACCTAGCTACATATGACAAAAATAAATGAAATCAAATCAAATCAAACCTCTCACCTAATGAGAGGGATAGGCCAGCTTTCGTTCCTGAATGAAAATTGTACGGATGTCAGGGGAGTTTCAATACCACCATGCAGCAGATATGCTCTGGTTGGTCTACAAAGGATTCAAATGAAGATAATATTTCTCCTTCTGGCCAGTGATCTCTTTTTGATTTGTTACAATTACCAAGCAACAGATCATGAATTTACATGGAGCTTACATCGTGCTGCTGATGCTATCATTGAGTTGTCTATATCAGACAGCCCCATTTGCTTTTAAGCAGGAGCCTTACCTAAAGCCGGAATCTCCTTCATAAATGTTATGGCAGCCAGAAACACAACGAGATTATGATGTGACCTCGATTGCTAGGATGTTAACACCTTGCCTGATCATTTGTTGCTCATCAGGATAGCATGAGAAGGCTGTGCAAGGAATTATAATTGAGGTATTTCTTTCTCTCTTATAACTACATTTGAAAAAAGTAGATTTGAAATGGTTATTCCACTATAAATATAAAATTAGAAATAATGCAACACACATGAGATAAAAACCACGAGAGTCAAAACTGTCTCAGTGGCTTTAAAAATAATTTGCTTGAGATGGTTTTCAAGAGGCCTTCAGTGTACACATGACTAAGTGATTGTAATGAGGTCAGCCAGTTGGACGTCATAGAATATGAGTTCCCTGATTGGGGCTATTAATCTGGTCTAATCAGGGAGGCCTGATGGATATAAACAGGAATGTCAGATGTCTGTTCACTCTAACAGCTGGGTCAGAGGAAAAGGACTCACCACATGTAAATAAAGGGTAATTTGATGATGGGATACTGGCCTCTGTGGAGTTATTACAGTGACAATCAAGGGAACAATGAAAGATCTAGTTATTGACTCAAGCTTTAAATTTACGACTGGAAATCAATTCTTGTGAAGTAAAGTGAAAGGATTAGTTCTGCTCAAGGTTATAATTAAAATGGCGGAAGGGTAGCTGCTGTTCGACTGAGGATACTTAACTTGAGAAAATTTCAAATATGATAAATATATAAACAGTGATTAATCACTATTGGTCCTGACAATGTTAAACTGACACTAAGCAAACAATTTTCTTGTGGAAAGATAATATCAAAATAACTAATCAAGATGTGGAAACACAGTCTCCTTTACATTAGTTACAATTGGTGCCTGAGTGGAATGAATGATTATATTTCGATTTAGATTTATTGTCACGTATGTATAAAAATACAGTTAAAAGTGGTTTTTCGTGCGTTATATGCAAAGTGTGACCATGATCCTTTGTCATCTTGAAACATTGAATATAATGCAAGATTTTACTGTGATGGGATTCATCTTCCCACTTTCTTCTTGTTCCTCCTCCTCTAGTCTTCCAATTGCTGCTTGACATTACCCAGGGCCTCTTAAATGGGTTCTGGGGTCTTGGTTATGTGTCTGTGCCTTCAACAACCCCACGACTGCTGCGTCTGAGCTGGAAGCATAGGTCATTCCAGCTGGTCTCAGCCCTCTCGATGGTTTTTCTCTCTCTGTGTCTCATCATGGACAGACCCTACTCTGGAATGTTGATAGGGACAGCATGGCTACTTTGGGGAGGTCTTAGTCAGTCCTCATGGCAAGACCCTCCTGTTCACCATGTACATAAAGAACATCTCTCCTTCCCAAATTAGCAGATGCTACATGACTTAATAATGGTTGGTGAGCATACATGTAACACATTTGCAAAGCAAGCTGCTCTAACATTTAACACTAAATTATGTGAAAAGTGAGGAAGTTATAATGCTATATTTACACTTCATATATAGGCACCTGAAATAAAACCCAAGCTTCTCTTCTGAGGGTCTCTAGATCAACCACCTTGTTTTGGGAACATGGACCAATCAGAAAATTATGTTTCTAGTACATGTTCTTACTGGGAGGCCAACACTGTTTTACCTGGCAATCTCCCCATGTGCTGCTATCCTTTGCTGACACAGGAAAAATGCCAACAGGAGCATAAAGTGCCCATAATTGGCACTTATGTGACTCTACAGGCTGCCTGGTAGATAGGTCTGCCACGAAGGTTCCTGCTTGTAATCTGCCATGGTAGAGAGAAGGCATTTAGATCTTTTACTATCTTACCAGTTGCTCTGTCTCCCAGCTGTTTCCTGTAGGGCTGGTGATATTTAGACTTCTGTTTCTCTCTGCCCAACCTGCTGAGAATTTGCAGATATTTTCTGTTTTTATAATACGTGAACCTAACCTTTCCAAATTGATGGAGAAAGAGGAATAAGAAAGTGAAGAGGAAAAGACATAATTACTCTATCTCGTCTGCCAGCTTTGAAAATGATATTTATATAAATTAAGAGTGTAAGGGATCTGAACGTGACACTAGGTACAGTGCAAAGAAGCCAGAGTAGACCTAGGGTTGGGAATCGAGGATAATTGAGATACCAGTCCATCTGAGGGACAGGTTTCCTGCAGAGTATTCTCATAAGGGCTTTGATTGGACAGGATACCAAGAGAAGGTGAAAAGATTTACATATTCAAATTCTTGGTGGACTGGTTTTCCCTAAATTTCATCCAGATCATCTTCCTTTTGGAGGAAGCAGCTAACTGGCTAGTACTGCCACCTGACAAGCTATTACCTGGCACAGAATGCTCTCTGTCTCTGATCACATGTCATGTGAGCTATTTCTATAGGCTGGTAGTTTACATGGTGTCAATTATCTATTTGAATCCTTCTAGCCAATGGAGATGGGATAATTACTCATGATGTCAGGATAACCACTCCACTTTGTTCCACCTTTACTGAAGATGAGTTTTCATTCATTTTGGGAATAACACTTTTATTTTTTAAGCACAGCTTTGATAATAGGATACATATGAGGTAATATAGTTCTTTGATATTATCTAATGGTGGTCCTTATTGGTGACATTGCTAGTCTTTATTGTTATCTTCCTTCTGTCCTTGTTTATTAGAAATTGTTCATGCTTGGGAAAAGGAAATGGTTCAGTTACAACAGTTAGAAGAAGTGTGATGCTACGTGGAGAATACGAGAAAAAAATATCTGTCTTAAGGGACCCAAGACCAATCAGAAAATCTGTCTCTGATTACAGAGCCCAGAGGACTTCAACTCCAACTTGGCATGTGGCTTTATGACACTGAAGTTCATCCTTTGCAATATATAAGGTGTGATCACTACCATCAGTGCTTCCGTAGGGCCCATTGTGAGATAATGGCTGATGGCAAATGTAACAATTTGCATTGTGACCCTGACAGCTTCTATTAATGTATGGTAATCAAAGCTCCGACTGCTGCTAACATGATCATGGATCACACAATTCAAAATGGCTTATAGGGTATCTGACAGTTCATCAATCTCTTTTCAACAGATCAGGAGGATTACTAAGGTGTTACTCTGGAACAGTGGCAATGGTTCCATGGAGCCTTAACATGCTTTTTTCTTCGATGATCATATAACTTCTGCTTCCAACTTGCTGCTTTGCTAGTGCCTTTCCTGCTGCCTGTTTCCAGCCAGCCCAAGATGAGATGGTGCAGTCTGAAGCCATTTCAGTCCTTGAATATAGCAGGCCAAGCAGCATCATAGGAGCAGAGAGGCTGACGTTTCGGGCCTAGACCCTTCATCAGAAAAGGGGGAGGGGAAGGGGGTTCTGAAATAAATAGGGAGAGAGTGGGAGGCGGATAGAAGAGGGATAGAGGAGAGGATAGGTGGAGAGGAAACAAACAGGTCGAAGAGGCGGGCATGGAGCCAGTAAAGGTGAGTGTAGGTGGGGAGTTAGGAAGGGGATAGGTCAGTCCAGGGAGGACGGACAGGTCAAGGGGGCGGGATGAGGTTGGTCGGTAGGAGATGGAGGTGCGGCTTGAGGTGGGAGGAGGGGATAGGTGGGAGGAAGAACAGGTTAGGGAGGCAGGGACGAGCTGGACTGGTTTTGGGATGCGGTAGGGGGAGGGGAGATTTTGAAACTTGTTCGCAATAAACAACTGCACACCTACGCTCGGTTCGCAATAAACAACTGCACCTCCCAGTCGCGAACCATTTCAACTCCCCCTCCCATTCCTCAGACGACATGTCCATCCTGGGCCTCCTGCAGTGCCACAACGATGCCACCCGAAGGTTGCAGGAACAGCAACTCATATTCCGCTTGGGAACCCTGCAGCCCAATGGTATCAATGTGGATTTCACAAGTTTCAAAATCTCCCCTCCCCCTACCGCATCCCAAAACCAGTCCAGCTCGTCCCTGCCTCCCTAACCTGTTCTTCCTCCCACCTATCCCCTCCTCCCACCTCAAGCCGCACCTTCATCTCCTACCGACCAACCTCATCCCGCCCCCTTGACCTGTCCGTCCTCCCTGGACTGACCTATCCCCTTCCTAACTCCCTACCTACACTCACCTTTCCTGGCTCCATCCCCGCCTCTTCGACCTGTTTGTTTCCTCTCCACCTATCCTCTCCTCTATACCTCTTCTATCCGCCTCCCACTCTCTCCCTATTTATTTCAGAACCCCCTTCCCCTCCCCCTTTTCTGATGAAGGGTCTGGGCCCGAAACGTCAGCCTCTCTGCTCCTATGATGCTGCTTGGCCTGCTGTGTTGGGGATTTAGTGTAACGTCTTACCCAAAGACTGCAGGTAAAATGACATAGTACTCCTCAGTAGTGCATAGGCCTTTGGGTCCAATTTAAATCTGCTATCGAAACAAGTCATTGTTAATGTTTATACCTCATGGAAAGACTCAATTGCTCATTTATTAGTTTCATGTTTTCTCATCATAAACTTTTTTTTGTGTCTTTTATAATGGCTCTTGGCCATTTGTGTGGCAATCCAACAGACTTTTACATAACCATTTCTTTCAAAATTTTATCTGTTTACAACCTCAATCTAGTACATGGATTATGGAACTGGGCAGTGGAGGGTTAAAACTCAGACAGCGTATAGTTTGGGGAACAAGAATGGCTGCCATTCAGAATACAGCATGTTCTGAACCCCAATTTGAATGAAGAAACTGAATGCAGAATATTTAGAGACAGTAGGAACTGCAGATGCTGGAGAATCTGAGATAACAAAGTGTAGAGCTGGATGAACACAGCAGGCCAAGCAGCATCAGAGGAGCAGGAAGGCTGACATTTCGGGCCTAGACCCTTCTTCAGGAATGGGGGAGGGGAAGGGGGTTTTGAAATAAATAGGGAGAGAGGGGGAGGCGGATAGAAGATGGATAGAGGAGAAGATAGGTGGAGAGGAGACAGACAGGTCAAAGAGGCAGGGATGGAGCCAGTAAAGGTGAGTGTAGGTGGGGAGTTAGGGAGGAGATAGGTCAGTCCAGGGAGGACGGACAGGTCAAGGGGGCGGGATGAGGTTAGTAGGTAGGAGATGGGGGTGGGGCTTGAGGTGGGAGGAGGGGATAGGTGGGAAGAAGGACAGGCTCGGGAGGCAGGGACAAGCTGGGCTGTTTTGGGATGTAGGGGGAGGGGAGATTTTGAAGCTTATGAAGTCCACATTGATACCATTGGGCTGCAGCGTTCCCAAGCGGAATATGAGGTGCTGTTCCTGCAACCTTCAGGTGGCATCGGTGTGGCACTGCAGGAGGGCCAGGATGGACATGTCGTCTGAGGAATGGGAGGGGGAGTTGAAATGGTTCGCGATTGGGAGGTGCAGTTGTTTAGTGCGAACCGAGTGTAGGTGTTCTGCAAAGCGGTCCCCAAGCCTCTGCTTGGTTTCCCCGATGTAGAGGAGGCCACAACGGGAACAGCGGATACAGTATACTACATTAGCAGATGTGCAGGTGAACATCTGCTTGATGTGGAAAGTCTTCTTGGGGCCTAGGATGGGGGTGAGGGGGGAGGTGTAGGGGCAGGTGTAACACTTCCTGCGGTTGCAGGGAAAAGTGCCAGGTGTGGTGGGGTTGGAGGGGAGTGTGGAACGGACAAGGGAGTCCCGGAGAGAGTGGCCAGGTCGGATTGCAGATGGCGGATGTGTCGGAGGATGATGTGTTGGATCCGAATGTTGGTTGGGTGGTACGTGAGGACGAGGGGGGTTCTGTTTTGGTTGTTATTGCGGGTAGGGGGTGTGAGGGATGAGTTGCGGGAAATGCGGGAGACACGGTCGAGAGGGGGGGGATGTTGCGGTCCTTGATAAACGAGGACATCTGAGATGTACGGGAGTGAAATGCCTCATCCTGGAAGCAGATGCGGCGGAGGCGAAGGAATTGGGAATAGGGGATGGCATTTTTGCAGGAAGGTGGGTGGGAGGAGGTGTATTCTAGGTAGCTGTGGGAGTTGGTGGGCTTGAAATGGATATCGGTTTCCAGGTGGTTGCCAGAGATGAAAACAGAGAGGTCCAAAAAGGAGAGAGAGGTATCAGAGATGGTCCAGGTGAACTTAAGGTTGGGGTGGAAGGTGTTGGTGAAGTGGATGAACTGTTCGAGCTCCTCATGGAAGCACGAGGCGGCGCCGATACAGTCATCAATGTAGCGGAGGAAGAGGTGGGGTTTAGGGCCAGTGTAGCTACGGAAGAGGGATTGTTCCACGTAACCTACAAAGAGGCAGGCATAGCTTGGGCCCATGTGGGTACCCATGGCCACTCCCTTTGTCTGTAGGAAGTGGGAGGAATTGAAAGAGAAGTTGTTGAGGGTGAGGACGAGTTCGGCTAAGCGGATGAGGATGTCAGTGGAGGGAGACTGGTCGGGCCTGCGGGACAGGAAGAAGCGGAGGTCCTTTAGGCCATCTGCATGGGGAATGCAGATGTATAGGGACTAGATGTCCATGGTAAAGATGAGGTGTTGGGGACCGGGGAATTGGAAGTTTTGGAGGAGGTGGAGGGCATGGGTGGTGTCACGGACGTAGGTGAGCAGAATATTTATGTGTTGTCCCAATTTCTGTTAAATTTCTATTGTGACCTTTTTTTTGAAATGTTTACCTTAAACAAGGAAAAATACCACTCATGCTCCATTCTTGTGATGGAAATGTGTTATAATAGAATTACAGTAAAACATGAACTATCGATTTTCAACTTGCATGACCTTATTTTAAGACCTGGGATATTCAAGGACTGAGAGAGATAGTAGGAACTGCAGATGCTGGAGAATCCGAGACAACAAGGTGCAGGGCTGGATGAACACAGCAGGCCAAGCAGCATCATAGGAGCAGAAAGGCTGACATTTCGGGCCTAGACCCTTCATCGGAAAAGGGGGAGGGGAAGGGGGTTCTGAAGTAAATTGGGAGAGAGTGGGAGGCGGATAGAAGAGGGATAGAGGAGGGGATAGGTGGAGAGGAAACAAACAGGTCGAAGAGGCGGGCATGGAGCCAGTAAAGGTGAGTGTAGGTGGGGAGTTAGGAAGGGGATAGGTCAGTCCAGGGAGGACGGACAGGTCA